>NW_027108478.1:225050-235210 GCF_000696795.3 Halyomorpha halys
TGAAGAGCTGAAGAGCTGGCTCTCAGGAGATCTTTTCATCGATCTCTTCAATTCGTGCATTCGTGAAGGCTCAATTCCGAAACCTTGGAAGAGACAGCGCCTCGTACTCATTCCAAAGAGTAAGGGAAGACTGGAAGACCCGTCAACATATCGTCCAATTTGCTTATTGGATACCATGGGTAAGGTATTCGAGAAGATTCTTTCCCTCAGGCTACAAGAGTTCACGGAGGGAGTTAATGGCCTCTCGCGTGCTCAATACGGATTTCGTAAAGAGCGATCCACGATAGATGCTGTTGGATTGGTAGTCGAGATGGCCCGCACAGCAATTGCAGGAGCAAGGTGGAGGAGAGGTGGTGTAAGTGTTATGCAGCAATCATCACGCTAGACGTTAAGAACACTGCAAGATGGACCTGTATAATAGATGCCCTACGGACTATGGCGGTGCCAGCCTACCTTATGAGAGTTCCCACAGACTACTTTAAAGATAGAGTTCTGTTTTATTTTTCAAAGATTGGCCAAAGGAGATACAAAGTGACTGGTGGTGTCCCATAGGGCGCGGTATTAGGGCATCTTCTGTGGAACGTCATGCACGACGCAATCTTTAATTTGACATTGCCGAAGGGAGCCACAGTTGTTGGATTCGCAGATGACGTTGCAGTTATAGTTGCGGCGAAGTACTTGGAAGAAGTTACCCTCATCGCAAATCAGGCTGTTGCTACGGTCCGAGGTTGGCTGTCTTCGGTAGGCCTACAACTTGCAGATCACAAGACCGAAGTTCTCCTAGTAACTAGCAGGAAGCAGACTGAGTCTATCACTGTTACGGTGGGTAGGCACGAAATTCGTTCCCAGTCTTGCTTAAAGTTCCTAGGAGTTATGATCGATGCACGTCTCCGCTGTAATGTTCATGCGGAGTATATTAGTGCCAAATCTGCTAAAGTAGCATCCTTTTTATCACGCCTTATGCCAAACGTCGGAGGTCACAAAGAAAGTAGGCGAAGGCTTCTGGCTACTGTTGTCACCTCCATTATGTTATATGCAGCCCCGATATGGAAAGAAACGATGGCTACCAAATCATACAGGAGACAGATGGTTTCAGTTTATCGCAGAGTTTGTTTAAGGACAGTTAGCGCTTTTCGAACTGTTTCCTACGAAGCGGTGTGCGTGATAGCCCGAATGCCACCTGTGGAACTCCTTGTTGAAGAAAGAAGCAGGCACTATGGACGACGCTTGCACTTTTCCAGAGAAGAAGAGCGAAAAATAACCATCAGTGACCAGTGGCAGCAGCGTTGGGAGGCGGACTCGCAGGTTGATACCCGATATGGGCAAGTGGTATGGTCGCCAGCATGGTGAGGTGGATTTTCACATAACCCAAATGTTGACCGGACATGGATGCTTTAGAGCCTACCAGTACCGCATCAAACTGGACAACACCGCAGAATGCCCTGAATGTCAGACTGTCGAGGAAACCGCGGAGCACGTGTTTTTCACTTGCATTCGCTTTGCAGCAGAAAGAAGTGAATTGGAGAGAGTGTGTCGAGGACACGTCACACCAGAGAACGTGATGAGCTATATGCTACTTTCTGACCAGCATTGGAACGCAGTAAAGATATTCACCACAGTAGTCCTCAAGAGGTTGAGGGAGGAAGAGAGGGCTAAAAGACGTAACTAGCATGGAAAGATGAAAACCATGATTTCCACCTACCCTCGTAAAAAAAAAAACACACACAAAAAAAAGATTAATTAATAAAAGGAAGTTTGTCCAGGTGGGGCGAAAAAATTATATTAAAATAGACAATAATATTAAATAAAAAATAATTATAATAAAATAAATTATAATAATTAAAATTAGAGGAAACAAAAATAAGATGCACAGGAAAAATAAATAAGAAATACAGTAATGTATTAGACATAAAATGAATAAAAATCCATGATACAAAAAGCTCTACAATGTAGGGTGAAACGTTGGCTCATGGCCGCAGCCGGATCACCTTTCTTTTAATTATTAAACACTGGCAAATTAACGATATTCCAAAAAAAAAAAAGAAAAATAAGATTATTGTAATTCTGAGATTTTATTTTTTTTTAAATTTTGTATAGTTTATGATGTTGCAATTTGGATTTATCTAATTTAGATATAGCTTCCTGTTCAAAAAGAAACACAACTAATTAAATATTTAACTTTAATTAAAAATTTATCAAATTAAATTTTTAACTATCCATGTGAAATCGGACCAAGATCAATTCTATTTTTTTAGTTTTTCTTGAGGTCTACTGTCATCTCTCAAAATATTTCAGGTCATTTTTGAGACTCTGAAAATTAATCAAAGAATTTTATTTTATAATTATAACCTATTTTATATTATAGAAACACTTCCTGTGACAATTGGGTTATACATCCCGTTTTTAAATATTTTAAATTACCAGCATTTAAAGGTTATAGGTACGATGTGAATCCCCTAATATATATTTTTCAGTCCTAATGACTGATCGATATATGAACCTAAAAAATCGTTTATGTTCACTTTAAGCATTAAATTAAAACAAGCATATAAAATTTAATTTTTTTTTATATTATTTTAATATAATATTTTACTTTATATATAATCTTTTTCCTTTCTTGAGGCTGGTTATTATTGCTTGAATAAAATAAATTGTATCCAATTTAAGTCTCAAAACAATCTATAAGTCCAACGTTTCGGCCAATTCAGATATCCTCAAGAACAATCTTCAATACAAATTTACAACCATGCCAATTTTAAAAACTTTTTGCTTGATATTCTGGCCAGGTCAATAATTTCAGTCAAAACAACCCTGTTTTGTCATTCTTCAAATTAATATTAAAACTTTTAATTACAATCAATTTACTCTATTATACTTTATCACAACAATCTAATTGTTGTGATTTTTTCACTCTATTTTTAAAACCAGCTTCGAAATAGGGTTCAGAAGAGGAAAGATGGTGCAACATGTTTACAATATTAATCTCAGAAAAAAAAATTACTTTCTGAAAAATTACTCTAATATTAAAATAAGATTGGAAACAATAAAAGAGTCCACGGAATGAAAGCAAAACAGTTTTATTGCTACCACGAGAAACTAAGAAATTTGCTAAAATAAATTGAAAAAAACGTTTAAAAACAATACAGTGAGATGATGAGAATTCTCTTACAAATATTTTTATATATATTTTTTTTTCTTTTGTGAATCTTTGTTTTACTGATATTTTAATCTGTCCAATAGTTTACTGTTAAACATTGTTATGTTCACATCACAGATTTTTATTTTTATTTAAAGAAGAAATAAAGATTATTTTAAATCAAATGATGAGATTATGAAGTTAACTGTTAAACTTTGTCGTATTTTTCTACTATAATTGATTATTGTTTTTAATTGATTTAAAAAATATACAGCAGAAATAAAAATATTAAATTTCTTTACTCCTAAGGTTAAGTTTTCAGTAAATATAGCCTAAATCCAATAATTAGAAAATTTATATTTGCCTGCTGATTGAGATTTTATAAATGTAACAAGAATGTTTGGAATTACTGCTTTGGATGATTTTCCAATTTTTCAATTAAATTGGTCAATTTAATTCGAAAAAAATTGATATTATTCCCGAAATTTCGATTGTTTATTATTATTATTACAATTATTAAAATTGCACGTTATTGATTTTGATTCCAAATGGCTGGAATATAAGATATATTAGGAGTGAACTACACTGTTACAGAATCAGCAAGAATCGATCGCCTCGTTCGTATTTCATAAAAAAACGGCTTGTTTATTTTATTTAATCTCTATATAAAAATTTCAGCATGTTTCTTGTTTAGTTTTATAGTTGCACCTTAAAATTTTACATTATACATATTTTGTCGAAAGGTGGAGTATGGTTAGCTTTGGCTAATGTACATTCTAAACCACTAGAACCAATTAGATGATAGTGACAACATGGTGAAGCATAGAACATGCATTTTCATGAATAAATGAATGCTTCGTCATAAATGTCTTAGTAGCTATATGATTTACGAAAATTTAACTAATTACGGCATATTTTTACTCACCCTACCATTATTGCTAGGCAAAGAGTGATTGGGACGGTTACTGATTGTGGATCATAAATGCTTGATTCATCACTACCATCCTCAAACGTAACACTTTCTGTTGCTCCTTCTACTTTTATTTCCTGAAAGAAATATTAATTAATAAAAAAATAATGTCTATATTTAATTATTTTAAAAAATCTACTGTTTACAGGAACTTCTTCAGCTTTCCTCTTTTCTTTCTGGGAACTCTTTCCGCTTTCCGCATATTTAATGCTGAAGAATTGTCTAATAGATTCAAAGAAAGGCGAGTCTGCATTTCTTTATTTTTTTATAATTCTTACATTCGAAATTTAGGAAATTCACTCAAATATTTTGATGTTTACTTTTTTGAGAGTAACAAAATTTTCCGTAGAAGAATATTGCAAGTCTATCAATCAATTAGTGAAAAGATTGTGTAATTAGATTGTAGTTAAACTATATGTCCGGCTATTCAAGCTTTTCTAAGGCTGACCGGAGGTTCCACGACAGCATTTTATTTATTTACTCATATATTTGTATTTATATTTATATTATGTATCTCTATCGGTTCCTGATGGGAACTGAATGAAAATGTATGCAATATATTTAATTCAGGACTAGATACCTCAGACTCCTTGCTATGGCACGCTAGATGTGAATATTTGTTAATAATTTAAGGAGTTCTTCAATGGTATCGTGTTTATCAATTTACTATGCTATTGTTATGAGGTAGCATGCAGGTATTCATAATTATAATGTGAAGTCTTGTTTGCATAGGTTTATATTTACAATTGAGCTAGAGTAATCTTATGAGAGAGCATGGTATACCTATTCACATAAACTTAATTACTATACTATGAATTGAGAAATACCAGTTGGAATCTTGTATATTCACATTGACTCTAAGTTTATCAATCCTCCAATTGTGATTACTATTGCCATCCAAAATACACACTGAAGGGTCTTACTTATCATGATGGGTCTGTCAGCTATGGTTCGTTCTCCGCTTCGCTGGCCTGTCAGTGGATCTTCATTCTCTCCCTGTAATGTGCTTCCTTGCAGTCCGGTGTCTATCTATCTCCCTGAACCTCTGGACTCCTCTGGCTGCCAGTCTCTGCTTAGTCTTTTCCCCTCGTCTCTCTTCTGCTCGTCCTACTGCCCGGACTCTGATCTCTCTCACTCTGTCCCCACTAGGGAAGCGACATCGATGTCAATGTTTTGAAAACATCGACATTTTCCCCAAAACATCGATGTTTTGTCCCAATTTTTCATTTTTTTTCCAAAAGTAACTAAATGGAAACCAAAAATTTACAGTGTAAATAGATTCCTATAAACAATGTGGTCGAATAAAAAGTACCTCCAACCTTCACGCTAACGACATGATAGAGATAAATTACGACTAGAAAAACAATGATGTTTTAAAATATCTTTGCTCAATAATAAAATATCATTGCATACAAATCTTTGCCAAAAATACATCGATGGTTTTGAACAACCATTTCAGTAACTCAAGGTCTGTTCCAACGACGACGTATAGTGCGGCCAGTCGGAAGTGGTTTTTGCAAAAAAGAATGCAACATTGATAAAAAAAAAACATCGATGTTTTGAAATATCAATGTTCAATATCAAATTAATGTTGCTTACAATATATTACTCAAAATACATCGATGTTTTTGAACAACTATTTTAGAAACATAAGGTCTATTCCAACGATCCCGCGGCCTACAGCCTGTAAGAAGTGCTTTTTGAAACAAAGAATCCGTCATCGACTACAAAAAACATCGATGTTTTAAAATATCGTTCCTTACAATACATTACTCTGAATATATCGATGTTTTTGAACAACTATTTCAGAAACATAAGGTCTGTTCCAACGATTCCGCGTCCTACGGCCTATAAGAAGTGCTTTTTGAAACAAAGAATCCGATAACGACTAAAAAAACATCGATGTTTTAAAATATCGTTCCTTACAATACATTACCCAAAATGTCGTTAGTCAATGTCGGATTCTTTGTTTCAAAAAGCACTTCTTACAGGTCGTAGGACGCGGGATCGTGGGAACAGACCTTATGTTTAGCAAATAGTTGTTCAAAAACATCGATGTATTTTGAGTAATATATTGTAAGCAACGATATTTCAAGACATCGATGTATTTTGGGTAATGTATTGTAACCAACGATATTTTAAAACATAAAAATTCTTCCTCCTCTTTTATCCACTTCTGTCCCGTCTCCCTCTTATTCACCTCCACTTTTTCTTTCGGGTTATGTCCTTTGCAATCCTTGCCTTCTCATTGCCCAATCCCAGCTCCACCCTCTTACTTACTCTTAGTGACTTGGCTCCACACATCAGAGACTTTGATAAAGACGAACACTACTGAAACGTCTGTTCAGTTGGACAAAATTCAAAGCCATTTACAGAAGTGGACCATTACGTTACTCAACAAAAGGTTCAAGTTCAAACCTGAGAGGTATTTTTCCTTCTACTTTTCAGACACCGGTTTAAAAATCTAAACTAAACAGGTTCAGCTACTTAAAGCTCTACGACCACCAGTCGTCCAATCGCCATCCTCCCAAAATCTTCCTCCACCAAAAATTAATTTATCAATTTACGATTGTTAAACAATGACCAGAATTCATTGGGGTATAAAAATTCTGTTGCATAAAAATGCAACCTTGCGGGATATTAAAAAAAAATCATCTTTTGCGATCCTCTATTACAAGTGATACAAAAGAGATCGCTATGTTTATATATCGCTATATTTCATATAAACAGAGTGTCCCAGTGTACAAGTTCACTCCCATTGACCTCTGTTATGTTTGGAATTTTGATTTGATGTTCGCTGGGTCATAACAGTGGCATATTTTTTGGGTATTAATTTTCTAAACTATTATGTTCTTTTCCAGTGCAAATAAATCTGGAATATCTAATGAGATGGGGTAATTTTTTTTTACGGATTATGGTTACTAATAAAATTTTATGACTGATTTTTAGCTGGTATTTATGATCAAACGTTTCCTGCAAAAATAAATCGCCCAAACCCGTAAAACATATGTTAAGGGTTTGACGATTTGCGAGTTAACGGTAAAAATATGAAATAAATCTTTCCATTATTCAATTTTTCATAAGAATTCATTATCATAATTTGAGATTATCTGATTAGCCGAGGAGACTGAAATTCTACAATTATGATGACTTCATCTTATGGAAAATTGAATTAGGAAACGACTTTATTTTTTAGGTGTTTTTTTTTCGATTTTCCCAATCCAGTTGTTCGTTATAGTATAATTGACCAAGGTTTCATTATTATACAATTTTATAAGGACAATATCAGGTAAACAGGATGTGCAGTACTAGATTTAAAGATAATATAAGGAGTCTAAAAAGTTTAAAATTAAGCAATTTTTCATAATATTTTACAAAAGAATTATTTACAGTTACAGAAATATAATTTGATTCCTCATCATTAATTATGTTAATTACATTCAGTAAGGATTGCAATATGGAAAAAAATGTGCCAAATGTTTCTTCATATAAAAAAAAGTCATAGTAAAAGACATTACCTTTGAAGGACGGCTTAGTTGGCAACCTGTACAGAGACAGCACTTAGCGTAAGTCCACTTAAAGCTCTTGGCCAGAATGTCTCCAATATTGGAAAGGTAGAGGAGGAATAGCGGCATACCAGCAATCGCATAAAGAATTGTAGCCAGTTTACCCCACTCCGTTCTTGGTGCCACATTTCCATATCCTGGTATACAAAATTATTATTTATTATAATGCATGTTTTAAAAAATTTGTTTCAGCTTTATTTTTTTACTTTTATGAAATTATTATTTAAAATGAATTTTATAATATTCTTACAGACGAAAATAGGTTATTTAGAAGATAATTAATGATAAAATTACATAGACATTTGATTATATTCAACATAATTTAAGTTCAGAATATTGTATTAACAAAAGTAGTAATGTCTCGCTCAAAAGACAACCTTTCAGAATAGAATCAGACACAGTATTAAGGTTCGCATTGATTTTTGATACATATCTAAAATTTTTTTTTAAATACTTTTTGTTTATTCAAGATATTACAATCTGCCACACAGTTGTGGGCAACATATAGTAATGATAAACGATCACATTCACACTACGAGAAAATTAAAGTAAGAATAAAATACAAAAATAAAAATAAAAATAATAATAAAAAAAAAAATGAAAAAAAAAATCTTTAAAATATATACAAACAGAAGAATAAACAAAATGAACATAATCAAACTATCTGTATAAAAAAAATAAAATAACATAATGATAAAATAATATATTCTCTCGTCACATTTACACTCTTATATATAATATTTACACAATCGACCTGAGGATCCCCGAGCCCACTTTACCACGTGTGATGGGTAGAGCAGAGCTCAAAAGATCCTAGCGCATTCCTCTCGCCGCATGAGCCAATGGAGGCTGAGCAAGTGTTCTAAAGCCGCAAACACTCAACTTGAGTGGAGAATCTGACCACTGCCAGAACTCAGATTGTACGTTTTTATTTACAATAAGTCTCTTGGCCACTGCCGTTTCAACCTTCTAGGTGGGCTGTAGGGATGGGTGAAACTAGAACTTTGAACCAAAGGATTTGGATGGTTGGAAAGGTTTATATGGAATTTTGAGTATTTGATTGGTATGAGGTCAAGGACAAAAGGGATATGTAGGTCATGGTGTAGTCCTCTGTTGGAAACGTAATATGGTGCATTAACTATGGTTCTAAGGATTTTGTATTGAAAGGATTGGATACGTTTGATGTTTGACGGTTTAGCTGTTCCCCAAAGTTTAAGTCCGTAGGTCCAGATAGGTCGGAGTATAGTCTTATAAATTAGTAGTTTGTTTTTTAGTGAGAGATGAGAGGTCCGGCTGAGCAGTCGGTATAGTTGGCGGAATCGTCTGTTGAGTTCTTGTCTTTTAAGTAAGTATGTTGGTTCCAGGTGAGTCTTTTGTCTAAAATGAATCCAAGGTATCGCACTGTGTCGGATTTGGGTAGAGGAATGTTATTAAGAGTAACAAGTGGACAGAAGCTGCGGCGGAGAGTGAAAGTCACATGGGTGCATTTCGATTCATTGTCTTTTATCTGTCTTGGGGAACTCCTGCCTTGATGGGGTAGATATTTGAGTACTCGGAACCACTGCGAACTCGAAAGGAACGATCTGAGAGATAGGAGCGGAGGATAAGGTATAAGGTTTGGGGTAATATGGATTTGAGCTTGAAAAGCAATCCGGCTTGCTATACCCGGTCAAAAGCTTGTGCTATGTCCAGAAAGGCAATCGAGCAGTATAGTTTCTTTTCAAGAGCTGAAGAGATATAGTCAACGACCCTAAGGCCTTGTTGAGCTGTGGAGCGCCTAGGACGGAATCCAAATTGATGTGCGGGAAAACTCTGTGATTCAACTATGAATAAGATACGTTTTAGGAGGATTTTTCAAAACATTTTGAGAGGATTGGAAGTAAGCTGATAGGTCTGTAGGAAGCAGGGTTATTAGGATGTTTTGTTGTCCTGGTTTCGGAAAGAGAATTATAATGGAATGTTTCCAAAGGACAGGAAAGTGGGGAAGTTAGCGAAGGATTTGAGGAGTCAGAAGATCATACCCTGGAGATTTACGAGAAGTTAGCATCCTTAGTTGATATTTGACCTCAGAAGGGCTCTAGGAGGTAAGGAAAGTGGGATTGGTGAAGATAGGTATTCTTCAATTGTTCCAGTTATGAAGTTAATGCCCATGTGCTATCATTTCGTCGGAGGGGGTGGGCAATATGTTTGGATTTTAGGATTCTTTTGGTCATGTTCCAGAGGGAATTGTCGTAAGTAGAAAGGGAAGAGAGGTAGGAATTGAAGGACTCGGATCGATGGCTGGACAATTCTATCGTAACTAGTTTACAGTAATGGTTATATGTGCGACGATCAGAAGGATGTCTTGTGTGTTGCCATAATGCATATCTAAAATTAGATCATTCAGATGGATTTCGAAACAAATATATCACGTTGCGCTGTATATCTTCTCACAAAGTAGGAGAACTTAAGATGGTAAACTATCATTCATTTTACTGTAAATGTAAAA
>NW_027108478.1:235745-238207 GCF_000696795.3 Halyomorpha halys
TGGGGCGAAACGTTGGAAAATAAAATAGTTGTTAACTATTTTCGTTTCACTTGTAACCGCAACCCTGACCATCTTCCTATATATATAAAATCATTTAGAATGTTTCCTTTCCTAAGAGACTACTAGTTTGGTGTAATGTATTATAAGATTAAAAAATGTGATTACAGAAAAGAATCTTCTCTGCAATCTAATCCAATAAAAGAATCTACTCCAACCCTTCTCTGCCCTCAAGTGAAGAACCCAAGCCTCAGTCCAACGTTTTCACTCGTTCTTTGTATCACCATATTTTTTATCTAGGCAATTGTTCTTCCTCCCTGCCTTCCATGTCCCTTCAACTATTGCATGTATGTGGTTTTAAGTCTGCCCCCTCTCTTCCCCCTCTGTTTTTTTCTCCATGAATTATTTACCTCTTCGCCGTATTCGGGGTTTACTCACATGTCCTAACAAGTGTAGCTGAACTGTTGCTGTTCTTCCCTTATATTCTTCATTGACACCAGTTTTAATTCGCTTTTTTACAAAAGGTTCTTTATGTTTTTTGGGATGCAAATTCAGTAGGAGGTTTTAGCACCTCGTATTTAAAATGCGCTTTTTAGGAAAGGAAAAAACCGCGATTACAGGCCAGTAAAATTAAATAAAAAAAAGACCGTGGTTGGAAAAAATCCAGGTAAAGCTGGAGATTGTTTTAATCGATGTATCCTGCTTCTAATAAGAAGAAACTAAGTTAGTGCCGATTTCCGTGGAAATCTTTAAACGGTATTCTCAAAGTACATCGTTCGCCATTTCTTACTATATTAAAAATAACTCCAAACTGGATCCTTTATTGACTCAATGATTAGTATATAAAATACAGAACATTAAATTCTGCGTTGAATGGTTACCTAACATTAGATTTCGATCAAGATGTGACTTTTAAACAGTGGTCAAGTAAATGCCCAGATGCTCTTCGATTGCAGTAAGGCTGTCCATTCTTATCACAAAAATCTATAGAATAACAGTTGTAAATAATCTAACTAGCTTTCTAATGACTTCTTTCTTTTTTAAATTTGGTTTAATTAATTTTTCAAAATGCCGCTATAATCTAATAGTACAAGAATCCAAGAGGAGGAAATATACAGTTGTTCCATCCCAATTTTTAATTACATTAATGAAAATATACACAGTAAAGAATCGAAATTTAAAACTCTGGCAACTATAGTAAGGGAGATAAAAAACGACGGCTGTCCCAGATGACACATTTTTGAGATTTTTAAGTAAAAAAATTTTCATTATTTCCCTTCCGAAGAAGGTTCAGTTTTTATGTAGACCATATTTTATTCGAAAAAAACCTTAAATTATCTATCATTTTCCTTTCAGAGCTTCATATCCTTAAAACTACCTAAAAAAAATTTTTTCACATTACTTGAATTAGAGTACGTTTTCTAAAATATGAGCTCTAAAAAACCTTTTTTCCATTCAATAATTTTTGTGGTCCTTTTTTCAAAAAGTACCATTATATTTCAAATAACGAAAAATCCACATTTTATGAATTTTTTTCAAATATCATGAAAGCTGCTACTCCTACGAAGCTAAACTTTAGAAATTACTTTATAGTACTAATTTAATTAGCTTTAATTTAAATGCTAGTAGAGATCTGAACTTCTTATAGTTTCTAAGATATAGTTTTTCATAAACCAAAAGTTCTGTCCGTATAAACTACTACTGCTACGAAAATGTTAGTTATAAACTACTTCATAGTACGTTTAACTAGCTTTAATGTGATTCCAAATAGACGTTTGTGCGTCTAACAATTCCTGAGCTATAATTTTCCCAAATTATTTAATTTTTGTTATTAAATAATGTTGCTTTTTAAAAAAATATTTCGAGAACTATTGAACGTGAATAGTTCTATTAGGTGAACGTGGTGCACTTGACCAAATTTAAAAATAAATAAGTTATTAGAAAGCTGAAGCTAAATTATTAGATTGATCATAAGGCTGCAGCTGAGGAGTAAAGTTTACAAAATGGCAACAAATTGAAAAACACTTTGGCACTTAGCGACCAAAGTTTTGAAAACAAACCTTGATCAAAGTCTAACGTTGTGGTATCCATTCAACGCAGGATTTACTGCTTTTTATTTTATGGAGTAATAATTTTAAGAGTCGGGTTTATTAAAATTATTATTAATTAAGAGTAATTTTTAACATAGAATAACTAATAATGAAATGAACTTCATTGGGCGTGCACCTTTAATTCCTTTCCAGATAGAACAAGGAGCTTCTTAGAAGGCCTTGTTGTTAGCATCGGGGATATAGCGATCTTGGCGGAAAATATTATTTTGGACTCCCTGGGGATCATACACCATCACCTGCATGGGAATTAGCTCGGAGATTATTCTTTGTTTTATTTATTTATTTTAATATGTTGACCTCTCTATTTGTGTGTTTTAATGTATTTATTCATTAAATTATTTTATTTTATTAATA
>NW_027108478.1:238697-266451 GCF_000696795.3 Halyomorpha halys
CCCCCCCCCATCAATATTTACTTTTTAATAACATATACTGTATCTCTTGTAAAGTCTAGTTAAAAAGACTAAAAATGTTTCCTCCTCTTGGACTCTTGCACTAAAAGGTTATGGCTTTATTTTTAAAAATTAATTGGACCAAATTTAAGAAGTCACTAGAAGGCTAGATTAGCTACAGCTATCATTCTATAGATTTTCGTGATTAGAATGGACGTAAGGCTGCAATCGAAGAACAAAGTTTAAAAAAGAAAAAGAAATTGAACAATCAGGCACTTATTTGACCACCATTTAAAAATCACTTCTTGATCGAATTCTAATGTTATGGTAGCAATTCAGCGTATAATTTAATGCTCTGTATTTTATATACTAATCATTGTGTCAATAAAGGGTCCAGTTTTGAGTTATTTTGAATACAGTAAAAAAAGGCGAACGATTTCCATACATTATGGGAGAACAGCTTAAAGATCTCCACGGAAATCGGCGCAAATTTATTTTCTTCTTATTCTACATAGATTAAAACAATTTCCGGCTTTACCTAATTTTTTCCAAAAAAATTTTAATTTGACTGGATTAATAATCCAATGTTTTAAATTTCTAGCTTATATATCCAATTGGGTCAATGACAAAAAAATTTGTATACTAAATTTAAGATAAGAATATTTCCAAAAAATGTAATACCTATACTTCAGTGGAACGGTTCTGGCGGTTCAGCTTGTTGATAGGTTGTGAAATTCCTAAATGCCTTAAAGGTGATTTCATCTTTGTTAGTTTGCATTAACTAACTCTTATAAAAATGTTTATTAAAATAATAAGTTCATGATTTAAAGTAAGGCAGTTAGCAATCAGATAGTTCTGTTGTTCGTCATATCGGTGGTGTGGACGTTCACCTGTAAAAGAGAAAAGTAAGAATTACAACAAGCCCTTGAACCGTTAGGAAAGCGTATCAAATTTTTGTGACTATTTAAAAACTGAACCAATTGTGATATCTCGGAAAGTTACAATCCGGTTAAGTATTTAGATTTCATCTCCTCAACTTCTAAGTCAATTCTATATATCTATTTTGGTCCACATGCTCTGGCGATAGCAACAAATACTGAACATCCAATCCTGAACTTTATAAAAAAAGTCCTAATGTATGATGTTTTACTTTTAACTGTGGATCAAAGGGCAATTCTTGTGGTTTCAAAATATGTTAATATGATTTTATTGCATTAGCATCAGGAACGTGTTTTGAAGTGTAATATCAAACAGGGCAATAAATCCTTTTAAACCAACATCTATCGTTGTCTCTGTTTATGATGGTGGTTCTTTAAATGCTCTCACAAATTTTTTGAGGTCAGGGTTTTTGCGAAGGATTTTCATGAATTCTATTTTGCCCATATCGTAAAGCGCAAAAGTTATATATAGCCACTCATGACTTCTATAGGTATTCGAAAAACGAAAGTAGTTTAATATTGCTGGTTAGGAAATCCAACCAGGTCAGTATGGTCTGTAAGCGTGTAAGAATTCGATAGAGAGATAGTACTCACAGCTGATATCCTGGTAAGACATAATGAAAAAGTCACATTGTGGAAGAATCAAAAGAATATGATAGAACTTTGTTGCAGGACAATGGTCTACTTCAACCCTCTTCAGTCCTTGAGCTGAAACTGAAATGGAGCAAACTATTCTATGGAGCTGAAGACATTCCGTGACTGGCCGTGATTTTCACATTTTAAAATGAGGGAAAAATCAGTCATGAAGAACATTCGTAAAACCTTGACCTTAAAAAATTGTGAGGTTATTAATATGGAAGACCATATAGCAGATAAGAAGACATTTGTAGAAATTTTCCTTGTTGCTGTATATGATTTTAAATTTCAAAACACTTCCTTGAACCAATTGTGATACAAGTATTACGTACCTACGTCATTAAGAACGACAAGCACCATCACCAACCTTCCATAAACAGTTGTAGAACTATAACATTCCTTAAAAGTTTTTTTCAAGCTGGGCAGTGGCTGGAGTACGCCATGAAACGTGCGGGTGGTAGTTCTCAAAGAATGGACTTATGCTTAAAACCACCAAAGCACTCTTTGCACCCGACAAAGTTCTGAAGCTAGTGTTTCTCACAGGCAAAATTGAAGGCAGAGGAACTTGTGGATGCAGGGGGAACGGTTTGTTATGTTATGTACCAACATAGATGGTATTGACTTAGAAGTAATGGATATTGAAATCTAAATACCTAACCGGTCAGTTACTTCTGAAGGTAGCCTAAATGGTTGAGTTTTTGAAAAGTCAAAAATTGTTTTATACTTTCCTGACGGTTGGAGGCCTTATTATATTTCTTAATTTTTACTTTCACTTCCCTATATATGTTCTATTACACAGTATGTAGTGTAAAAACGTGTCATCTATCTTTCACTGCACACATACTGAACAGAATACAAATCGTCAAATCAACATAATACCAACTTAAACACCTCATCTACTCACCAGGGCTGTCACTCAGACTCAAATTACTCATCTACAAAGTAATACTACGACCATCACTCCTACACGGCGCACTACTACTACATTTCTCAACAGCCCTGAAATCACTACAACAATACCAAAACAGTACACTACAGAAGATATGCCGAGGGACATCTCTGGAAAGACGTAACATGACGCTCATTTATAACGAACTAAAACTAGAAACTGTACAACAACACATCGCACGGAGACACATTAAATTCTATGACAGTCTCCCTGATTCCTTCAATTCAGTATTCCAATCTATCACTCCATCCTCCCTTCCTGCGAGGTGGCAGGGCAGGAAAGGTTCCAAAAACCCTATCAACATCACCTTATAACTCCATCTTCTGATGCACCTCCTCCCTCTCCCCCACACTTCTTTTTTGACTTCTGACTGTTGTCTTATTATTTTATCTATTGTCTTTATTAATTAATGTTTTTATTTTCTCTATCTTTTATGCGAAACAACACGAGGAGGCCCTTCACCTCCGGATTTTAAAAATAGTACCATTTAGAATGGATATTTCATAAGTAACAAATAAACATTACAGGTAACCTTAAAATACCAAAGGTAGTAAATACCCAACACGATATATTTCTTTTTTCACAGTAAAGCATCACTATTCACTGTTACTTTTCTGTTTTAGAGGTATAAAAAGATTAGTATATTCTTCCACAATTTTTTTTATATCAGCTGGTGTTTTTACTTCACAGCAATACCTATTGGTCACTTCCTTCTCAAAGTAATGCCTGTAGGACTTGCCATCCTCTTGACGACCGTAAGCGCATCCCTTACGGAGTTAACAGATTTCTATTGTGCGAGGATTTAATAACAACTCGTCCTGTCAATTCACCTCCTATCTTCCGATGATATATTTCGAAAATAGTGAGGGTTTTTATCCTTGAAATAAGAAAAGAATACAAGGATTTGAACCCAACACAGGCTTAATTATGAAGGATAAGATGATACAGTTTATGCTGGTCAATAGAAAAATGCTGTTGACGTTTTCAACTAACCGAGATTTAAGGAAAAACAAAACTTTGCCTTATTTTACCGTTTGAAAGCCCTCTTCTAGCGGCTTTGACAAAGACAAACTCTACTTGTTGTTGAATAAAATTATGCCTAGTTTACTGTACTGCAAGTTACAATTATCTAACTTAAATAGTTTTTTAATTACCGCTTCCTTACAATAAAAAATTATGCCTAAATCTATACAAAAATCGAATTTCCTCCTTTTATGCGATAATTATGTGACTATGGTATATAAAGACGTTTTTTAGAATCCTAATTCCACAAAACGCTTTTTAACGAATTATCGCAATTTTTTTTTAAGAATACGAATCTCTCTAAACTAGGCATCATGACACATCGACACCATAAGGAGAACCACTAATGAAATTTTCACAAGTGAAGATGAAAATTTTACATAATAAGTGTAAATGTTTTTCTAGAAGGGGAATCTTTCAGCGCAACAGGGTGCTAGGAAAAACGTACACAAGTTAAGTGTGTAAAATTTTGTCAACAATATATTTCAACGGGGATTTCATCTACTCTATGGTGGTGCAATTTTTACACAATTATCTTTTTGTAAGATCGTTGAATATCCCTGTGTGATAATAAAAGGAAGATGATCCGGGTGCGGTCAAAGAAAACTCGAGTAGTGATTAAACTATTTGATATGAGCTAATGCTTCGCTCTACCTTGTAGGGCTAAAAGAGATTCAAACACTTGAATGCGGTAACAAAGTAAGAAATTAGATTAAAAAAAAATTATCTAAGGTGTGGCTAATTATGATAATTTCTAGAAAAATGAACAATGCAAATTAAAGAAAATAAAAAAAGATGTACAGTGAAATGTAATATTAAATAAGAATAACAAAAAGGTTTAAAGAATTACTGAATACGGAAATAATAGCAAATAAAAGAGTAGATAAAAAAGAAATATGAAAATATAGTCCACACTAAAAGATGGATAAAGGGAATATGATTAAAGTCAAAAATAAAGGGAAATAATGAACAAAATAGGACACCTACCTATCTTACTGAATGGAGGTTAGAGCAAAAATAGAACCGAAGATAGACAAGAAGGAGAAGTGGTGAATGCTGGTGGTTAAAAAATAATACGTTACATTTCAAAGTAATGTTAAATTAAAGATTATATAAGCATATTAGAGAAAATTTTATAAATAGGCAAACATCAAATGATAATATACATAAAAAGGGGAAGATATAAGAAAAAAGAAAAAAAATTGATATTTTCTTTAATTTGCTAATATTATCTTTACTTTAATGTTATTTCCAAATGTAACGTACTATCTAACCACCAACCCCCACCACTTCTTCACAAGGTAGACATTCTGTTCCATTTAGAGTAGTAGAGTAGTTTCCTACTTTTATTTAGTTTTATTGGTACCACTGGGATCTATAAGGTTGCCGAGCGATAATGTTGCATTTTTTATGTTTTTATATAGGAAAATGTATATCTTCTTATGAGTGTACATTTTCGGTAATATCTCCTCTTTTCTTTGCAAAATGTAATAAACCTTTATGTTATTCTTATTCAATTTTATATTGTTCATTTTAATATAAATTATCATAATTAGTAACAACTTAGTTTTTTTTTTTAATCTATTTGCTTACTTTGTTATCGCATTTAAGTGTTTGTATCTTTTTTTAGCCCTAATGAAGCCCTGACACGTTGGCTCAAATTAAATAGTTTTATTAATATTCAAGTTTTTTCTTTTTTCTTTTACCGTACCTGGGCCATCTTTCTTTGATAATTACTTTTTTTTTTGTTTAGCTTTTTAGTGATCAATTCTTACTAAGCTAGTAACGTAACAATTGCTAAAAACAAAATGTTGCTTTTTTGTTTTAATTTTTAGTAACTCTTGAGATCGACCAATCACCAGTCTTTAAATATTGCCCATTATTTATCGTTCAAGGCTCGATTAACACTCCTTTTTTTGCGAGTATTTTGGGAATTTATAAACGAAACGTGATAGATCTTAGTTTTGGTATATGAAGTTTTCTTATGGTAGCGAAGCCTTTATAACCTCTCCCAGTTCTTCTTCAGCTCACTTAACTCTAGTTATTTTCAATGCAGGATTTAGATTTTTAAGATCCAATTCGCCGTAAAATCCGTCATCATAATTTGACTATGATTGACCTATTATCAATGAAATAGACTGTGATTGGAAGAAATATATTCCCGTTATCTCAGTAATAATTTTTTTACTATCGATTGTTTGAAGCAAGGATTTATATTGTGGTAGGATTATGATAAAAACTTCCTGCAGAGTAGAAATCGCTAAATTTTAAATATGAAAAGTATTTAATTAAATTCATCTATACTCAGTTAAGTTAGTTTACTTTAGTTCCATTGCGTTCCTTTAGTAAAAAACGAAAAAGGTGTTTGGTTCTCTTCTCAAAAAAGGACAATTTTAGCTACGTTTCTTTAGAAGAACAATTAGGGATGGCTTACTCAATTTAATTGACAGTACTTAAACGATTTAATTGAAACATATTGCCTATCCAAACTATAAACTTTTAAATTATCAAGAAATTAAATAAATTCAAAAGAAGTTACTACTGGATTTTGACGCTACCGTTTATTTTATACCAGCGTTGTGTTTATGGATTAGGAAAATAAAAAGAAAGTAAGTTGTCACAATATGTCTAAAAAACATTAATGTATTAAAAAGTATAAAAATGTACAGCAACATGATTATTATTAAAAATTTGGCACAAGCCGAAAACTGTATATTTGGAAGATTATTAGTCGATTTATTGTAAGAATGTAGTTCGGGTGGCAGTCAACAAATAGCAGGATACAATAATTAGTTTTTAATAACAATAATAATAATAATGAAACAAAGTTTCAAGAATGCCTCTGAAATGAATGAAGTGACAATTTCCGTGGAAGATGTTTAGGAAGCTGTCAGAAACATGAAAAATTGGAGGGGGCCTGGATCTGATTGAATCTAAAATTATTGGATTAAAAGATTTCATTGCTTGCATGAGTTGCTAGCCAAAGGGTACCAGAAAATACTTGATGACACGTAAACGCCCCCTGATGGCTTCTCTGATTGTATCAGTTATATGCTTCAGAAAAAGAATGAATTAAAATTCTCACTTCTATCCTGTCAACCAAAATATATTGACACCTTGAAAATGAGAATATGATACCCACAGCTAAGGTGTAAAAAACGGACTAGGGGTTTTAAGGAGCTCTTAGTTATTGATTCATTCATTGCGGCACAGGTTTCGAAAAACAGGGAAGTCTTTCTATGGCATGGATAGATTATAAAAAGTCCTTCGACTCCGTTCCACACAAAAAGTACTAGATTTATACAAGATTCAAACAAATGTAAGTAGACTCCTTTCAAACCTGGAGATTGACTAAGCCCAATCCCGTGTGGAGTAGCTAGTCTCCCATCGGGCGCCTCCCCAGGTGGCGGATAGGGGGATTCTCACCAGATATGGCAGGAACCGGGGAAATAAAATACCCAGAGTGAACCAAAACTAGAACCAAATCCAGACGCGACGGTTCCTAGAATAGGCGGCGTACTGGTCAGCGTTTGTTCCTCAGGCTAGAGGCGGCTGTGTTATACCTGGCAGTAGGTATAAAATGCTATTTTCCGAAATTCAATGGAGGAAAATATTAATAATCATACTACGGTGCAGGGGCACGGAATCCCAGTACCGCCGTCGATTGGGAACCGGAAAGCGGGTTCCCCGGCGTCGTCATCATACGTCCGCAGTGCTGCAATGGCGGGAGACTTGGCCATTGTAGCATCTAATGTTACAAGAATTACGTCGTTGGTTGAGACAAACGAAAGAAAAATGGTGGCAAAGTCAGGCTGTTTTCAGGAAGTGGCAGTGAAGCCGACAAAGACACAGGACCTGATAGTCGAGATGGGAAAATGAGCCCCAAAGGAAAAAAGAGGAAGAAGAGAGAGAGGAAGGAGGAGGAATCCCCTCTAAAGCCTAACCCAGAAATTGAAAGACCCGTCCAGAGGGTGGAAATAATTCTAGGACGGGTCAAAAGCTACTTGGAGAGAAAAAAGGTATCTCACGAGATCCAGAAATACCTGAATGGCCAGCTAAGAGAATTAGCCAATATAATAGTAGGACTGGAGGCCCAATGGGAAATTATTCCGGAAATAGTAACTGAAATGGTAAAAGAAGCCATATATACCGATGATCTACACAAGATCATTGGTAAAAAGGTCTTCCAGATTGTGGCTCCAATAGTAGCAGAGGCTATAGGCGCCATAGGAGCGGTCTATGATCAGAAGAAAAAATAATGGGTTTCGCCGACATTGAAAAGGGTTTCTGGCATGATAAAAGACTTGGAAGGGGAAGTCGACGAAGAAGCCCGTATCCTCATAGAACGTACGGTCGAGTGTAGGGCTAAAGGAAGAGAAAAGGGGAAGGACGACCGAAGAGCAGTAGAGGAACTGAAGACGATGGGAGCTGGGCCTTCAGTGCTATTTCCGGTGAAGGAGAGGAGGAAATATGAGGGCGCGGAACCGGCCCCAATGGCCCAAAGATCCAGCCAGACACCATTCTGTAGGGGAAGGAACCTTAAATCGGATACCTCTACAGACGGCGAAGAAGAGGATAGTGGAGGCTGGGAAAAAGTCGCGCGAAGAACAAAAAGAGGAAGAAGAAGACCCCAGCCCAGGATGTGCTTCCGAAAGAAGGGCTAAAGGAGAGGAAAAAACTTACCTTCGCTGGCGTCCTTGTGAACGTTCCGGCCATTCCGCTTAAACCCCAGGATATGGCGACATATGTCACACTCAAGGGAAGTGCAGCGGGATGGACTGCAAAAGATATATATACATGGAACTCCCGTCCCAAGAAGAATTGAAGAGCATTGGGGACATAAGATTGATAAAAATCACCCAAAAGGACAGTGTTCTGGTCAGGACAGAAGGCGCTGACCAGGCACAAAAGCTTCTCGCCTGGGGATAAGCTGAGGGAAAAAGGATTATAGGCGAGCCTTACTGGGTACAATGCTAAGGAGTGCCCTGAAAAGAAGAAGGGTGAACCCTCGTGTTGTAAAAATTGCAAGGCGAGTGGCAGAGCAGGGAAAGATCTCCGACATTGTGCGGGCAGCAGGGAATGCCCGGTACATCTGGAGATGATGGTCAAGCACACGAAGAAGACCCGGTACGCGTAGGCTACAGATCCTGCAGGTCAATATGGGCCGTAAACGAGTGGTCGCGGACGAATTGATTACTCTCGTCCGAAGTGCTGACATCTTGGCGATTCAGGAGCCTTGTCTCATGTTGTCGAAAGAATGTGGTCACAGGTTTTCGAACTACGTCGAAGGTGGTCGGTCTAGGCAGTAGCGAGAGGAGGCCTAGAGCAGCGATTGTTGTCGTTAACCCTGCCCTCGACGTACTGGAACTGAAGCAATTCACCACAGCAGATCAGGCGGCATGTTATGTCAGGTGCGGCAGAGTTGCCTTCGCTTTGGTTTCAGCATATATGCCGCCACGACAGGTGAATGTAAATATCAATGTAGAGGATAATATAGCTGCTGTCGAGGTTGTGGCACTAAAGTATAAAAGTGTGATAGTCTGTTCCGACATCAATTCGTGGAGCACGGCCTGGGGTTCTGTTCGCACAGACGCTAGAGGGAGGTTGGTAGAAGATTGCGTGGGGAGGTGTCAGCTGGTTATTATGAACGAGCCTTCTGGGCCCACATTTGTTGGAGCGCGGGGCCAGAGTTGGATAGATGTGACACTTGCCACGGCTCCCATAGCAAAGCGTATTGTAGACTTGACCCTCCGGTGAGACACGAGCTCTGACCACCGGGTCATAGCCTTCAGTGTGGTGGAGGAGGAAGGCGGTGCCCCAGAAGTAGAAAAGGGCTTTGTGACTCGATCGGCGAACTGGAGAGCGTTTTCCAGTGAATTGGAGAGGATACTGGCTGACAGAGAATGGGAGGAGATGACCCCGATAGATGATGAGTCCGAGATTTACCGCAGAGTGGCAATGCTTACGGGTGCCATCACTGAAGCGGCATATATTACAATACAAGTAAAAAAGAATACTACAGGGCCAGGCGTAGGTACCATGAGTGTAGAAACGACGAGAGGAGGCTTGCACTTCGAGAAGAATCCAAACATAGATATAGGGTATACCGAAACGGGGTGCGTTGCCAGAAGAAGAAGTCCTAGGACGAATTTATTGTAGAGGAATTAGAAAAAAATCCCTGGGGTATCCCGTACAGGGTGGCACTGGGAAAGGTTAAGCCGTTACAAGTGATGGCGGCTATTAGAGTGAGAGGTGCCCAGGCAACCACCTTAGAGGAGGCTGCCAAGATGTATATAGACTATACATACCCTAGGGATAATCCGTCCCAGGATAGTGGAGATGATTGACCTATGCCCACCATGGAATATGTGGGACCTTCGTCTTGCCGTGGAAAGACAAAGGATCGGGAGGGCTTCGGGACTAGATAGCATAGATGCTGCCCATTGTATTGAGGAAGAGTTGTTGGATATATTCAACGAGTGTTTGGATAAGGGGTACTTTCCAAACAAGTGGAGGATTGCAGACTTGAGACTGCTCAACAAGGGGGGTGGTAAGGTTAAAGAAACCCCTAAATCCTATCGACCAATATGCCTTCTCCCAGTAGCTAGTAAGGTCCTGGAGCACATGATCGTCCAAAGCCTTAGACCAAGTCTAAGTGCTGCAAGTCATCCACGGCAGTTTGGCTTGACCCGTGGCAGGGGAACTACGGATGCGCTGCTGAGAGTGCGTAGAGTCGTGGAGGAGAGGGCGGAAAAATATGTATTATTGATCATGTTTGACATCTCTTCCGCCTTCGACAGCGTTTGGTGGCCTCGTGTACTCCAGCGGTTGCAAGAGCTCGACACCCCCAGTAATCTATACTCCCTAGTAGGTTACCTGGCTTCAAGTTCCTTTATGTATTCTTCTTCATTAACCAGAACATTGTGTTTACTAACCACTTCCTCTTTGTTACATGGAACACTGCACATTTATCGAGGCCAAATGATATTCCTATGTCATTTGAAAAAGATGAAACATCTTCAACCATACTTTGAAACTGATCTTTGTTTCTCGCGTATAGTTTGAGATCATCCATATACCAGCTGTGGCTGACTGGTTGTTTCGTCATTGATGACAAGTTTGTATCCCTCCTTATTCTCACGAAGAATTCTGCTTAATGGGAATAGCGCCATCATCATAAACTGTGGCGCTACAACTCTTGTAGAGTCAAGGCATCCCGCAACTTCGTTCGCCAGTCCTCTCTAATGGTTGCCGCTGTTCTCCAATTGCGGATTCCCAAGATAGACCTGGCATCCCCAGCCACTCCATCGATCCATCGAAGCCGAGGTCTTCCTACTCTTGTATATAGTATATATACATATATCCTTTCGTCCAGGTTCATCCTAGAAATCTGATCCTGGGCCACTCTTAATTCACGACCTGCCCACTGAAGCCGTCCCACTTTGATCACCCTTACAATATCCGGGTTCCTATAGAGGCCTGCCAATTCAGCATTTGTTCCGTTAGCACCATGCAGAATCAGATTGGGCTTAGTCTCGGTAGGCCCTTCTGGTGCGCGTCCGTCTGGGTGCCTGCAGTTACCAGGCTGGTCCAGTCCTCCTGGTCTCAGTCTGGGTCAGCTTCCTCTTCTTGTGGTGGCTCGCCGATGTTGGGCGGTCTAGTCCTTCCCATTGTGAAATGTGTTGGGCCCACCACCTCCTTCCATCCGTAAATGAACTCCCTGAAGAAGGGATAATTCTCTTCTTCCATCAACCAGGGAAACTCCGACTCGGCGAGAGCGAAAATCCCGACATTTCTCAACAGCCTGGCACGGTGTCCTTCCATGGCGGAGCAATCCACTATTACGTGTTCTGCTGTTTCAAGAACTCCGCACGTGGGGCACCGGGGGTCGATGTTCTTTCCAAAGCTCTGCAGCATTTCTCGAAACCCCCGTGTCCTGTTAAGATCTGTGAGACCCAATAGTCTGAGATGACCCATTTAGCCTTCAGTCTAGAAAGGACGGTAGGGAAGAATTTTTTCAAAGTAGCGCTTTCTGGCTTGCTACCCACCGTCCATTCCACTTCTGTATTGAGTCCTCCCGCAGTATTTTCTTCCACAAGTTTGGAGTCTCGCCGATCCTCTCACGGAGCTCATCCAGTAGCGCTTCTAGTCCCTGCCTCTTTACTTCACATTTAAGGAAATCCTCCCTGAGAATGAGGTCCAGGGGCATCGCTCCGACCAGCACCTGCACCGCCTCATGTGACACCGTTCTGTATGTCTTCGTGACACTCAGTAGAGCCAATCTCTGTATGGTGGCCAGTCTTCTCTTCTGTGAGGTTTCGGCTCCAGGCAGGGGATGCGTACCTCAGAATACCCAAGATCACACCTTATTATATGGTCATCGTTGCAGGGTACCTGAGGCCTATAATGCACCCCCTATCCTACTTAATCCATTGAGTGACAGTGTCACCCTGTCCTTTAGATACACGAGGTGAGAAGTGGCATCGAATCTTCTTCTTATCCTCACACCAAGATATGTCACCTCCTCACCCGGTCTAACCCTTTCTCCTTAGATATCCAGGGTGATAGGATGAGAACATCAGCAGAACTTTGGAAACAACATCGACCCCCGGTGCCCCACGTGCGGAGGTCCTGAAACAGCAGAACACGTAATAGTGGATTGCTCCGCCATGGAAGGACACCGAGCCAGGCTGTTGAGAAAGACCGGGATTTTCGCCCTCGCCGAGTCGGACTTTCCCTGGTTGATGGAAGAAGAGAATTATCCCCTCTTCAAGGAGTTCAATTACGGATGGAAGGAGGTGGTGGGCCCAACACATTTCACAATGGGAAGGACTAGACCGCCCAACATCGGCGAGCCACCACAAGAAGAGGAAGCTGACCCAGACTGAGACCAGGAGGACTGGACCAGCCTGGTAACTGCAGGAGGCACCCAGACGGACGCGCACCGAAGGCCCTACCGAGACTAAGCCCAATCTGGTTCTGCATGGTGCTAACGGAACAAATGCTGAATTGGATGGATCGATGGAGTGGCAGGGGATGCCAGGTCTATCTTGGGAATCCGCAATTGGAGAACAGCGGCAACCATTAGAGAGTGCTGGCGAACGAAGTTGCGGGATGCCTTGACTCTACAAGAGTTGTAGCGCCACAGTTTATGATGATGGCGCTATTCCCATTAAGCAGAATTCTTCGTGAGAATAAGGAGGGATACAAACTTGTCATCAATGACGAAACAACCAGTCAGCCACAGCTGGTATATGGATGATCTCAAACTAAACGCGAGAAAGATCAGTTTCAAAGTATGGTTGAAGATGTTTCATCTTTTTCAAATGACATAGGAATATCATTTGGCCTCGATAAATGTGCAGTGTTCCATGTAACAAAGAGGAAAGTGGTTAGTAAACACAATGTTCTGGTTAATGAAGAAGAATACATAAAGGAACTTGAAGCCAATAATTTGGGCATGCAACGGCACCTTAAAATTTTCCGCACTGATATGTAACAAGAGCTTCTAACAATGTTCAAAATTAGGTTACGAAAAGAGTTCAAAATCCAACTAACTGGTAAACAAAAAATCAAGGCTATCAACACCTGGGCGATACCTGCTTTTAGTTATTGCTTCGGCATAGTGTAGTGCTCAAACACCAGCCAAAAGGAGATGGGTCGCCTTGTACGAACAACTCTCACACAAGAACGGACCCACCACCAAATATCTTGTAAAAGAGGACGTGGTTTGCTAAATATTGAAGAAGCTAGAAAGAGGCCAATATTTTCTCGCAAAAACATCATGGATTTATCTCACCATCTCAAGGATGGACTCTGGTTTACCTGCACTTAATCTGAACAAAGGTGTTGAATCAACAATCGTGTCCGAAAATGAACGACTGGCAGAATGGAAAAGCAAGCCTCTGCATGGGAGATTCTATAGCAAACTGAACAAAGCCTTCGTAGATAAAGAAAGATTAGTTGAATAGTTAAAAGCCTAATTGATGATAAGAGCCTATATTACAAGTACCTTCCACAGTAGACTCCTCCAAAAAGTTTCTCTCAATTATTACGGACCATACAGTACGCCGTAATAAGAGAGACATCCTCCTTATAGATCTTAAAAATAAGAAAGCTGTACGTATTGATGTTGGGATCCCCAACGATAATAATATAAGCTCCACAAGTGAAAAAAAAATTGAGGAAATACCAGGAATTGACGACAGAATTGAAAGAAAAATATCAATTGAAAGGTGTTACCACTACTCCATTCATAATATCCACGAATGGCCTACGTACTACTACCTAAGTAAACAGTGGCAGGCGTGAATGGCCTATTGATGTGCTAAGAGAGGCAGAACAGTCCGTTCTCTTAAACACGGTTCGGAGAGTGCGAACATTTTTAAATATTTGAATAAAAAAAAAGGAAAAATAAACAAAAATATGAAGTTGGCTGGACATCTAGGTCCCCACCTCAGACACTCAACCCGCAATGGCGAGAAAACAGACCGTAGTAATAATAACACTTTATTTATTCTTTGACGAGTCTCTTTAGAATAATACAGAGAGATAAAAAGATGTGGGCTGACGAGCCTCAGAGATACATAAACAAAAATACAAAAAAAATAAATAAATAGTCATGAGGAGAAGTTGGTTAGGGTGTGGTCAGAATATATCACAAGTTGAAAGAACTTAATTAATAGTGCCAACAAGAGATGCGACATCGATAAAAAAACACGTTTTAAAACATCGATGTTCAATACTAAAACATCGATGTTGAAAAACATCGATGTTTTTTTTAACCATTTCAGTAACATAAAGACTGTTCTATAGACTACCCATGCTTCGGCCAGTTAGAAGTGCTTTTTCAATCAACCTATAGGACATGGAGTCCAAAAATCATCAATGTTTTAAAATATCGTTGCTTACAATACATTACCCAAAAAACATCGATGTTTTTAAAGATATATTTCGGAAACATAAGGTCTGTTTCAACGATCACGTATTCTACGGCCTGTCAGAAGTGTGTTTTAAAACTAAGAATCCGACATCAACAAAAAACATCGATGTTTTAAAAATATCGTTGATTACAATACATTACCCAAAATACATTGATGTTTTTGAACAACTATTTCAGAACCATGAGGTCTGTTCCAACGATCACGCATTCGACGGCCTGTCAGAATTGGGTTTTGAAACTAAGAATCCGACATCGATGTTTTTAAAATATCGTTTCTTACAATACGTTACCCAAAATACATCGACTTTTTTGAACATCCATTTGAGTAACATAAGGTCTGTTCCAACGATCAACCATTTTACGGCCTGTCAAAAGTGGTTTTTGAAAGCAAGAATCCGACATCGACTACAAAAAACATCGATGTTTTTAAAAATTGTTGCTTACAATACAGTACCCAAAAAACATCGATGTTCTAAAATATCGTTGCATACATTGCATTACCCAAAAAACATCGATGTTTTTTTTAGTTACATTATTTGTTCCAACAACCATTTCTGACTGGTCGGAACAGACCTTATGACTCTGAAATAGATGTTCAAAAAAACAACAATGTATTTTTGGCAATGTATTGTAAACAACAATATTTTAAAACATAGATGTTTTTTGGAAAATGTATTGTAAGCAATGATATTTTAAAACATCGATGTTTTCTGGGTAATGCATTGGATGCAACGATATTTTAAAAACATCGATGTTTTTTGTAGTCGATGTCGGATTCTTAGTTTCGAAACCCACTTCTGACAGGCCGTAGAATGCGTGATCGTAAGAACAGACCTCATGTTTCTGAAATAGTTGTTCAAAAACATCGATGTATTTTGGGCAATGTATTGTATGCAACGATATTTTAATATTGAACATTGATATTTCTAAACATCGATGTTTTTTTTTGTCAATTTGCATTATTTTTTGCAAAAACCACTTTCGACTGGCGGGAGTATACGTAGTCGTTGGAACAGACCTTATGTTACTGAAATGGTTGTTCAAAAACATCAATGTATTTAAGGCAAAGGTTTGTATGTAATGATGTTTTAATATTTAGCATTTAGCATTTCTAGTCGTAATTTATCTTTATTACGTCGTTAGCGTGATGGTTGAAGGTCCTTTTTTATCCCACCACATTGTTGATAGGAAATTGTTAATACCGTAATTTTTTTGTTTTCATTTAGTTACTTTTGGAAAAAAAAAAAATTAAAGATTGGGACAAAAGTAAAACATCGATGTTGAAAAAACATCGGCTTAAAAACATCGACATCGATGTCGCATCCCTAGTGCCAACGTTTCGGCCGGAATTTGTAGCCTTCATCAAGGCTAAGAACAAAGAACAAGATAACAACCAATGAATAAAAAAAAAGAAAATATAAACAGAATGATATATAGTAAAAAAGTGTACAGAGTGAAATCAATAAAAATAAAGTAATGAAAGTAGTGGAAAATAAAATGTATATATACGTAATTAAATAAGAAAGTAAAATAAAATACTTAAGTTTAGTTCTTTGTTCTTAGCCCTAATGAAGGCTAGAAATTCCGGCCGAAACGTTGGCACTATTAAATAAGTTTTTTCAACTTATTTGTCTCATATTCTGACCGCACCCCTAACCATCTCCTTCTCATACATAGTATCCACGGTCAACTATCTTCTACTTCAACTCTGCATAAAATCGTACAGAGAAATTTATCAAACGTTTTAATCTCGAGATCCCCAGAGACGCCCCCATATACCGTACAGCAATAATCAAAGTGGGGAAATATTAGAGAAGTGACTAGGAGCTTACGGGTTTCAAATGGAAATAGTTGGCGGAGGTAATTTAGAAATTTTAAAGTGGAAAAGGTACGGCGGGAGATATTGGATACATCGTTTTTCCAGGAAAGTGTTTGGTCAAAAGTTATTCCCAGGTTTTTGACGGTAGGGTAAAATTTTATGGGGTTATCATGTAGAAACCATAGCATCAGTAAAGGAGGCTTTTCTGTCCAACGATTTGTTTATCTGGGCTCTCAAATGAAGACCGACAATGATGTGCCAGAAGAATTATCTAAGAGGATCCTGGCGGCAAATAACTATTTTGCCCTGTGATGGTATCTAAGTAATCGCTTAATCTCCAGGAAAACAAAAGCGATTCTGTACAAAACGTTGATTTGTCCTGTTATTACATATGGAGTGTAAACGTGGAGCTTCTCCAAAAGAGATGAAAGCAAGCTGTTGGTCTTTGAAAGAAAAGTACCGCGTCGCATTTATGGACCAGTGCGCTCAGGTAACAATAGGGGAAGAAGGAGTAGAACTGACCGCTATACATAATTGATACAAACGTAGTCCAGTTCATTAGAACAGAATGTCTAAAATAGGCAGGTCAGGTAACCAGGGTGGATAAGAGTAGGCCAACCAGCGAAATTATGCTGACGCGTCCAGAAAGAAAAAGAAGAGTTGGAAGACCTTAGATTGCGATGGATGGATGGGGTTGACGTAGATAGTAGACCTCTTCTTGGACTGGCGAACTGGAGAACAGCTGCAAGAGTGAGACCAATGGACGAGACTAATTGTGGAGGCCAAGACTCAGCGATGTGCTGTAGCACCCATGATGATCACCATCAAGTAGGAGCAGAGTTGGAATATTAGGGATAAGTATATATCAGTTTACGGGAGGTGATTGGAGATTCTTAAGATTGCTTATGTCTTCTCCGCATTCAGCTACAACTTATTAGCTCTCGCCCATTCACAAATCCCATCCAAATCTTCTTGAAGTTCTTCTGTAGCTGATAATAGGTCAGAAGGCGGGAAGAATAGGTATATTTGGAAATCATCTGCATGGATGTGGTATTGGGAGTGTTAGATCTGGAAGGGAAGGTCACTAATCTAAATAGCAAATAGAGTAGGAGATAGAGAGGAACCTTGAGCAACACCACAGGAGAGGGGGAGGGTTTTAGATGATCTGAGAGAAAATGTTTTAACCAACACAGGGCACTGTTGGATAGAGGAAGTTTACGCAATTAAACGTAAAGAGGATGATATGGTCAACTGTGTCAAACGGTTTTGAAAAGTCTAGAAAGATGAGGATAGTAAGGTTTTGGTGTTCAATGAAGTTTTGGAGTTCATGGGTTATTTTAAGGAAACCGGATTGCGTTGAATAGCCACATCGAAAGCCAGATTGGAAAGGGTTGATAACGTTCTTCAAGAAAGTTGGAGAGTTTATTTTAGACAAGGCGTTCTAGAAAAGTTGGATAGGAGAGAATTGGGATGGAAGTCGTGTAGTGAGGTAGGGTTGGAAATTTTCTTCAAAGGTCGGACTAGAGCAGTTTTCCAGAAAGATGGGAATATAGAGCTTTATGCTACTTTTATAGCTTTTTTTGACCGCCTACCCGGACCATCTTTCAACAGTAATTTATATTTTTATTAATTCTATAATTTATCTCTAATTTGGAATATGTGAATGAAGACAACCAAAATATTTTCCTAGTAATAATTTTTTCTAGGAGTTATGAAACGAATGTAAGATGCAAGATCTCCCCATCCCTTCGATCACCTTTGGCACAATCCGAAGTCAATTACTTTTGGAGGAAATATGACAGAAATTTAAACTTTAATTTCTCATGAAACAGTGAAAAATCGGATGATGGTTAATAGGGACTTTTCTCGTCATAATTAAGGTGAATCGGCCCCTGAAATTATTGGTTTTCAACTGGTACTCCCAGTGTATAATAATACTATCAATTGTTTTATATGGAATAAAATTAAAAACAATTTAAAGTTATACTGACCTATGGTGGTAATAACTGTTAGTGAGTACAGAAAGGCTCCAGAAAATGACCATCTGTTTGCTGAAATGTCTTCACCTTCGTAGCCATGAATCTGCACTTCGTGAACTATGCTGTTTTGGAACTCCTTCAGTTCATGATCAACTTTATTTCGCCAACTGGCTTCAGAGAATATATTTATTTCACAGCAAGTCGTTTGCCACAGTCTATTTGCAGTCATATTCCGAAGCCGAAGTATGTTTTCTGATTGTTAAAAATATTATTATTTGATAAATTAGTATTAAACATTTCCTATTATACTTTAGTTTAATGACTTAAAAATTTTTCCAGAAAGTTTCACTCAGGAGAATTCTTACTTTTTCCATAAAAATATAAATAAACCAAAAACATGTATTTGATGAAGTTTGTGGAGTTTATTTTAAGCAACATTCCTCCATTACGGCCTCAAGAACCTAAGGGTGTATGAAGTATGTTTAAAATTTGTGTAGTTATCAATATATAATCTCGTTGTGACCGAAGTCAAAAAATTTAATTCAAACAAATACTGTTGGTCGCTTTTATATTTCACTCACACAACTGAATCATGGTATACTAATATCACCTCAGTCAGCAGATCCTTTAAATGCTTAAATGTGGAACCGATTTTAACCCCGTACCACAAATTGGAATCTTGAAAATTGCAATAATTACAAATTAGGATGCAATCATGAAGAAATGGGTTGCATATCCTCGAAGAATACTCGGCAATCATGTACAAAATCGGTAAGATTGGACTCACATAGGAAATTTCGATATGTCAGCGTGCAGACTGGAGACTGAATACAAGAGCCCAAGTTAAGAAAAAAGGCAGACCACAATTTTTTATTACTTTAATGAAATCTATGTATGATTATTAGTCAAAATTGATGAATCTTCCATGTAATAGGTACGGGGTATATAAAATGGTGGCTGTTATCAATGTTATCAATACTCTAAATTTTCTTTCACACCGTTTCGGGGTGTTTGCCCTTCTAGTACTATTATTCCTTATATAAATATAAGTAAATAATATTAAGCGTGACTGAATGGTGAGCTAAAAACTTTATGGTTTGTTCATTTTTCTATTCTGACTCATTTCCCTTGTCGTGACTGATGGTAATTCTACCATTTATGAGAGAGCACATAATGTTAAGAAATCGGTAGCATTACCTCCTGGAATCACTTATGTGTTCTTCCATTCTCTTTTCCACAGTAATACTTGGATCGCTTCCTAAAACATTTTTCTCGGATTCCCAAAATACAAGAGCCGGGATAAGAAAAAGGTAGTTATTTAACCCTAATTTTTTATTATTTTAATAAGTAAGAACTACGTCTAATTACTAGTCATAAGTGATGAGTCTACCAAGTAATGGTAGGAGGAATAAAATGGCGGCTGCATAAAATGAGTTAAAACTGCCATAAAATGGTGGCTGTTTCAAACGTTAAAAAAAAAATTTAACTTTTCTTTCAGGGCTATCCATGGGATCCAAAACCAGAGCCGTACCTCCGACTTTTGTAAATGCGAAAATATCAGCGTTTCTTACGGATCCGTCGGTGTCAACGCAATAAACCTCCTCGAAGCAGGTGAAGTCTTTTCATCAATTCGTCTTTGACCCTGTGGTGCCGGCGTGTTATAAGGAGGGAGTTGTTGGGGCATTTTCCCAGCACATGGGCTGGTGTTTCAGACTCTCTGCCGCATTTGCTACAGAGGGACTCAACCCAACTGGGACTCTACGAAGGGGTGCCTAGTTGATATTCAGTTTCAGGGCGTTCGCCCGTTCTGACCCCCAGCGTATGTGCTTCTCACATACATATCTATTCGCTTTTGGGGTCTCTTTGAAATGACGAACACCAATACCCTGCCACCTGCAATTAGCCCATTGTTCGAAAGCATTCTCACGCAACGACTGCCGTAGACATCTCACAATTTGGTGGCCCTGATCCACCCCCAGACTATCAGCACATGCCGCGATTTCGGCTTCGTGATTGAATGTAGCCTGAAATAAAGCATCCGGAACATTCGACAGTCACTGGGCAATGGACCAATGCTGTAGTGAAGCTTCCCATTGACAGCGGATCAGACCCAGTTCTCGATACCTCCTGGGTGCGTACAGCATCGTCGACGAGGTGTTAGCGGGGATCCCGATGATGGGCTTGATACTCCTGCGGATATTGGTATTAATGCCCTCCAATATTGCAGGACGTATCTTTGTAAGGAGAGCAGTCTGGAGAGGGTAATCAAGTCCCGGGAACAAGTATTGGTTCACAACGTTGACCTTTTGTTCGGGCTTGAGCAGCCACGAGCTCACCAATTTATAGAGGTTATTAGTTAGATTTGTAACAACCTCTTCTCCAAATACTAGCTCTCCCGATGTACATCCAAGATATTTGATGGTGTCCTCGGCTTTTGCCGTTTGGATGACCTCCGTATTCTCAAGGGAGAGTTTTGTTGACCGCAGCTCTCTTTGTCTATTACGATACCCACAGTTTTCTTTGCATTTATTGCAAGACGAATCTCCACGAGCAGCCCCTGCTACGCTCTGACACTATTAATTATTCTTACCACAGAACTCCTGTCGCGCGCCGTTACAGCCTGATCGTCCGCGAACCCTATGAGGACCACACTCTCTTCGTCAAGTGATCAATGGCTAGGTTGAACAGCGAAGGCGACAAGGGCCCGCCCTGAGGCACCCCTCGCAAGAGACTGATCTGGCTAGTCGTGTGGGTTCCTATATTAATCTTTATTTTATTTGTGGTTAGGAGAGCCGCGATCACATTTGTGAGGTCAGATAACACACCTCTTGGCTCCAGCGAGCTCACTATGTGTCCATCACCAACGTTGTCAAAAGCACCAATCGCGTCTTTTTTCTTATTTTTGGCATCTTTTATGATCGTGTCGATGATTCCGGCACATACATGTGTTCCCGGTAGACCTTTTATGAAGCCCCTTAGACTTTTGCAGAAGGTGACCTGCTTTCTCAATTTCGAATCCAGAACCTTCTCGATGATTCGGCGCACAATGGAGTATATCGTACTTGGCCTCCAGGAGGAAATACTTTTTGGGTCTCCTTTACCCTTGTAGACCAATATTGTGCGCCCTTGGCGTAGAGGCTCTGGTACATACCCCACCTTCAGCATGACCTCCGCAATATACTTAATGATGTGTGTTACATCAAAATATTTTAGTGTGCGGACCAACACACCATCCGGCACCGGCGATGAGTCTAACGATGACGACTTGATAGCCCTCTTTACCACCCGACTATCTATGGACATCAAATTGGCATCGGGGCGCATTTCTCATAAGCCGCACGTTTGCGGAGATTCGAGGCTTTTGAAATGTTTCTCAATGTCGGCTATCTTTAATGGGCATTGCTTGGGGGCGTCGGCGTTCATAATGCTCTGCACCACTTTTTATGACTATAAAGATAAAACTAGCTTTCGCAACATAATCATGTTGTGTACTTTGTTTATGAAAGATTTGCTGCTGTTTTTTCCGAATTTGCGGTAAGCTTCTGGATTTTGTCTTTTCTTATTTGTCCTTTCAGTAAGAGCAGCATGGGATGCTTAGTTATGAGTAATTTCTCTTTATATCGCATTCATTCATCACTAAAATGGATTTATTACACAGCAAACATATAGGCTTACCATTGTGCAAGATAAAAAAGAATTCTTTAGTCAATTTTTCTGGAAACTGGTGACCCTATTTATCTATTTTTCGTTTTTTTTTCCCAGACATAATTTTCGTTCGATAAACTTCATAACAAAATATAATTAGTAAGGACTCAAGATGCACACAAAGTCACAAAGCAAATTGACGGCACATGCAGTTCGCTAGGATATCGCTTGTCGAAGTTATCACCTCGCAAGCTCAAATATAACTTAACTAAAGTTTGGGCCATCCACCCGCTTATATAGGCAAAATGAAGTGATGATCTAGAATCGTCTAGTGTAAAACAATTGAGAAGCAATAATCCTTGGTTGCGCCGCCTCACTCTTTGATGACCGCCGCCAATTGGCTCGCTCACTAACTTGATTCTGTGAATATGAGTAAGTAATGAAATATTTTGTTTTAATTGGGTTTTTCGAATTGTCTCGCAGGCCCGATCAAATCTTACAGAGGGCCGGGGGTTGCCTACATATGTTCTAAAGGGATCAGTCCCAGAATAAATAAAGATTATTATTATTAGTAGTAGTAGCATTATTACAGATGTCTCCCAGCACTCAAAATAAAGGAAATTCAATGAACTATAAAGTAGTTTATGAAACATGTCTTCGTAGAGGTTGTATTTTCTTATGATATTCGTATATGAATATGAATTTTGCACATGAAATTTTCCCCAAATAGCAATTCATTTTAGCAAATATCATGAGAACTACTCCTGTGAGTAATCTACTTTATAGTTCATTAAATTAATTTTATTTTGAGTGCTATCAGACATTTGTACATTTAATACTTCCTGAGATAGTGTTTTTCACGACTCAAAATTTTTGTCGAACAGTTAGAAATCAACATTTTGTCGAATATCGTGAAAACTACTACTCCTAAGAAAATAAACGTAAAAAAAGAAGATACACTAGTTTATAGTACATTAAATTAGCTTTAATTTGAGTGTTAATAGACATTTGCAGATCTATTTCTCAAAATAAATTCACCAATTTTTTATAAAATGTATGTTTTAAAAAAGATATGTCTCGAGAACTATTGATCGTAAATAGCTCTATTAGGGCTTATATTTTAGCAAATTTAGGGTTCTTTAAATGATGTGGTATTAGATTATCTAGTGTTGTTGGTAATTGCAAAGATAAAGAGCTCTGAAAGAAAAATTCATTTTTTTTTAACGTTTTGAAACAGCCACCATTTTATGGCAGTTTTTGACTCATTTTATGCGGCTACCTTTACTTGGTAGTTACATTATTTATGACTAGTACGTAGTATACTACGTAGTATGTAGTTCTTACTTATTAAAATAATAAAAAATTAGGGTTAAATAACTACCTTTTTTTCATTCTTGTACTTTGACAATCCGAGAAAAAAGTTTTAGGAAGATAAGCGATCCAAGTATTACTGTGGAAAAGAGAAGAATACATAAGAGATTCCAGGAGGTAATGCTACCGATATCTTAACATGATGTGCTCTCTCATAAATGGTAGAATTACCATCAGTTACGACAAAGGGAATAAGTCAGAATAGAAAAATTAAGGAACAATAAAGATTTTAGCCAGCATTCAGTCAGGTTTAATATTATTTACTGTAGATTTCTGACAGGTAATACACATTTTGAAAGAGGTAGTTTACATTTTATCGCTATATTCATCCTTTAGTTTTTTCTGAGGGCTATTATCGGATTTATTATCGTCAATACCATTTCGATTTCTGTTATAGTTTTCTGCGACATTGTGATTGTTTATTACATTTTAAGGACAATACTTACGGATTTACTATCTAATTATCTTTTATATATTAAAGAAGTTGAAGTAAAAGGAGACTTCCTATAGAACATTATCAATACTCTATCTGTAATTGTGCAACGTTTCGAGATGTTTCCCCATCTTCTAGTCCAATAATTCCTTATAGTCAAGTATAACCATTTCCTTTTCGAAATTTTGTCTTCATAGTTGTATAATTAAACAATCTAACACACCATTGTTCAAATATCTGTTAGATTTTTCAATTATGTAACTAAGAAGACAAAACCTCGAAAAAGAAATGGATATATTTGATTATAAGGAGTAATTGTACTAGATGGTATTTTCACCTCAATATATGAAGAATAAACAACTTCCTAGGAAATAAAGTTAAAAATATCTAATTATTAATTGCACATGCACTTGATTGATATTACTATGCCGTGTTTCTTCGGTGTAGAACTCGTTTATTAGTTTTTTAGTCGAGTTTCCAAATATGCAATTGCATTTACTTGTTTTGTTTTTTTAATTTTCGATTTTGTATTATATTTGGGGGTTCGTCGAAATAAAGTTCGTTTTTTATGATTTATAATGTGCTATTAATCAATTTATAATAAAGTTTCGCCCTAGAATCCTCATGATCTAATATTAATAAAACAAAGTTATTTAGGTACTGCGGTTATCTATTATTAGTTTTGATTAATAATTTACAACTGCACTTTCGTTGACAAACACCATAAACCTTTATTAAAATATCCGTATATCATGGAAAACATTAAGAGTATCAGATAATTACGTTGCACATGCGCTTAGAACATACGATAGCAAATTCTGAATCAGTACCAGAATTCAGGACAGGAATTCAGTCAATGCATAATTGATTCGAAATGCTTGTGCTGGCAATAGTTTTAATTGAAAATTCAAAATTAGCATTTTCAAAAACCACATGAACAATATATTTGATAGCAAACGTACACGCCTTAGAACATTGTGTAAATGGATTATTGTCCTTCATAGGACATCCTAACGAGTTTAGTGAACTGAAAAGTTTGTAATGGAAGTTGGTTCAGTGATCTTAATGAAGCAGAATACTTTTGAATGATTTTATAATCAACAAAATCCCTAGAAAAAATAGAGGAATGTTACTTGAAATAAACAGAATAATAATTTTTGAGCATGTATTTTTTAATATATTAATTTTAATTTAATTAATTAATTTTTTATTTTATTTTGAGCATGGTTTTTGATTAACGAAAGGGGTAGATGGAATATATATCCCTGAGCAACCTCTATACCAGAATTTTCCTAGATAAATTATTTTAAGCCAAATGAAGCCACTTTAACTTTATAATTTTAATATATGAATATGATGTTTTTTATTTAATTACATAATTATTTTAGGATACAGCCCAGACAACAGGTTCTTTTCCGTGGAAAAATTAGTGAGGGATGAAACTTTGTAATATAGTGCACTTGGACCTAAATACATGTTAAGTTTGCTACCACTACCTTCTTTGGGTATTTGCAAACTCGAAAAATGTTTGTGACAATCCCGTTTTTTCAAAACCTCTGTTAGATGCGTTCTAAAAAAAAAAAAAAAAGTATTAACAAAAATTAGAGTAGATTAAATCTTCTACAATTTATTTTTCTTATATATTTTTTGTAAACAAAATAGTTTTAAGATAGCATTTATGTGTACTGTATTCATAAGAACCTCATTGATGATCCATTAACAATTTTTAATTTATAAAAAGTTATAGAGAATCGAATCCATTATAAATTGTTTTGGACTTTTTTTTCTCAGAAGCACCAAACATAAGTTGTTTTGAAAAAATAAATTTTGGACACCTTTTATCTAGATGGCGGCGAATCCCGGAGGAGAGGGTGGTAGTAAACATAGTTTTTTTAGGATGTTGAAGTGCACTATATTATCAAGTTTCATATCTCTCGCATCTTTTTTCACTTAATTTAATTTTTAAAAATTTAGTTAGGTTTGAGTTAATAACTGCATTAGCTAAAAACCTAGTTAAAAAATTTTAATTGTTATGAAGTAAAAAGTGTTGTAATTTTATTATAAGCAATTTATAGTGAATTATTGAAGAGCTATAAATGCTTATAGATAAATGTTGGATATAATTTAAATTACTTTGTTGAGATGAGGATAAGATATCGGCTAAATTCTTTGTAAATTAAATGCTACTACTCATACTGACATTGTATAACTTTCTTGGTTACTCTAATATAGTGTTATACTAAGATTTTTCATATTAATAAATTTTAATTGTGGTTCTTTTCTGTCACTTACAACCAAATTTAATAAGCATATAATAAAATTAATTCAATGCCATAATAACCTAATTTTAGTTGGGAAAAATTCCGTGATATCAACAAATATGAATTTTTTTTTATTATCGATAGTTTTTCATGAAACTATTAGATGGTTAATTGCAACAATAGTTCAAGACAAGAACATATTTATTATTAATGTTAAAGAATAAAACTACTTACCAATTCTGCTCGTATATTTCGGGCTTTCGATAGCAATAAACATAAAAGATCCTGCTATCGTGTATCCTATAACAAGTCCTATTATACCGACGTTACTGAACATAAAAGCAACGAAGTTCCGTAAGTAGTCTTTGAGCCTTTGGCCCCATGTCTTTTGCCTCTTGAATGATCTTCTTGTGCTTCTTTTCCGTTGCATTTGGTTAACATTAGAGGATTTCTATTCACACATTTTAGGCCCAACTGTTGGAGGTCTAAGGGCCTTTGAAATATTTGAACGATAATATTTCCTACATACATCCTACATAGATGTCTCAAAAGTAAACAATGTTCAGACTGTTCACACCATATTCTGGAAAAAAAAAAAAGATATATATTAGATCATTATAGAAATGATTTATATCAAATAAATTAGTCTGAATGCCCGTTTAGTAATATTGTATGTCCAAACCCACTTAAATACATTGAAAATAAAATTTTTCTAGAATTAAAAAAGAAAAAATTGATAAGTTCTGTGATTATTTTTGATCAAACTAAATACGTTACGTTTAATGTATTTGTTATGTTGACAAAAATAAATACATTAGTAAAATAAATAGAAGAAAAGCTCTTTTCTTTTTACTAATAGTTATATAAATATCTTGTTCAAAAAAATATTTTCTAAATAAAACACTTTTACTCTATGGTGTATTGCATTTCTGATAACAAAATTACCCACACTGTTTTAGTATATTTATCACTTTTAGATCACACAGCTCTATATAAACGCTATTACATACAATGAATCAATTATCAACAGACCCGCGATTAAAAACTGCTTACATTAAATACATAATATAGTGTAAGCAATATTTAAATCGGTATTAAGATATGGGATCGAATGCCATGGTGCCAGTTCTGATATTCATTAATCAAAACTTTCAAGCATTGAACATTAAGAACAATAACGCACCACAGTAATAAAGCAGATAATATTAAAATTGTTGGTACTTTACCACCAAAACTATTTTATTTTTACTGAATCATGTTAACATTTATGGATAGTAATTAATTAGAAAAGAAATAAGACATCTAAAGAATGTTAGAAAAAAAAAATTATCGTACCACAATATATTTGCTAACCGTGCTTCAAACTGTATAGTACATATCTGTTCAATCGTTTACCCGAAGAGCTAATAAATAAATCAACCAAAGAGAAAACTAAAAAAGAAATATTTGACTGGGTACTTTCTTACTTCTATGAATGAAGTTTAAATACCTTATTTAATAATAACGAAATTTGGCGTTATCCGCGTATACCATTGAATCTACGTATGCGATCAGCTGAATCATGAAATTTTTGCAGGTTTTTTAAACTGAGTTACAGAATAATGACTGAAGGTTATTTTGTATCCGCATATTTTCTATAAAACCTTTAGACAAAGTGACATAATCAAGAACAATGTACTGAAAATATGTTTAATTCAAATAATCTTATTGGCCTACATCCCTTAAGAAACGTCCCGATATCCTTGATATATTTGTTACTTC
>NW_027108478.1:268486-271078 GCF_000696795.3 Halyomorpha halys
CCTTCTAGTTTAAATTAATGTTTGAAGTACCACCAATGGGTGGTTCCTTCCCAAGATTTTCAAGTGTATATGAAACATACTACATATTTACCTATTGTATCATTTTGTACAGTTGTAAATTACAATAAATAAATAATTAAAAAAAAAAATACAAATAAAACACTTTTTGAAAGTATAAAAAATGTAATATGGAAGTGTGTAAAATAAAATAATACATATAAATAAATTTATATAATTTAAAAAAAAAATGAAAGAGTGTAAAAATCCCTAAAGGCGGCACAACCCAGAGTGATCGTAGCTGTGGAAGGTAGGACAGTACTAAACACAGTTCAGGACAATCCAAGATGAAAGGGAGGTGCCAGAGCTCTTCCCAACACACCAACTGAAAAAATAACCTCCCTTTACTGCACATTATCGACATACGCGCTCCTGAGCTGAATGTACTTAGAGGTTTTGAAATTAATTTTTACTTACTTTACTTTTGCAGGTTTTTTCCCTCAGTGGGTTCCCCGGCTAAGTCAGAGCATCCCTCCCTACACCATCATTCTTCCTTCTGAAGTCCCCTACCGGCCATATCCTCCTCTACGCAGTCCTTCCACCTGGTTCGGAGTCTTCCTCTCCTCCGTCTTCCTGGTTGTTCCCATTCCAGAAGTCTATTCGGCCACCTACTTTCTGTACTATACTATTGCAGTCCCCTCCTAATATCCTCATTTCTGACTCCATGCAGGCTGGTAATCCTCCAGAAATCCATCTGCCGCTTGTAATTTGGAGTAGGGTTAAGTGTCAAGGCATTGCGGTGTAGTTAAGTAAGGGCTCAACAATACTAAATATTCGCCTTTTGTTGTTCGTTAAGATGACCGTATTCCAGAGGACTGAGTGCAACATTCTAGTCAATTTTCTTTCGAGACCAGCTCTTCTCATAACCTCTGTTTCCGACTTACCGTTCCCATCTATTGTCAACCCCAGGTGTTTGAAGGAGTCTTCCTTGTTACATAAGCTTCCACTAATCTGAAGGCCTCTTTGCAGTTCACTGGAAGGTATTCGGTCTTATCAAAATTTATTTGTAGACTCCACAGGCTATATTCTTTTTTCAGGGCCTTCAGCGCTTCTTCTAGGCCTTCTCTTCTATATGTGACCAGTGCTTGGTTGACGCCAAGGGAAGAACAGCATTGTTGATCTGTTGATGTCAATGCCTGTTCCTTCCCATTGCGCGCTCTACTCTTTTATTGCTTGTTGTAAATAAATTTTAAACAGGGTTGAGGACATACTGCATCCCTGTTTAAGACCTTTGGACGTAGAAAAAGGCTCAGACAAGTAAGAGCTAAAGCTTCACTCTACATTCGACTTCTCTGTACAGACTCCTAACATATTGCATCCCTATTTAAGACCCTTGGACGCAGAAAAAGGCTCAGACAAGTAAGAGCTAAGTTTCACTCTGCATTCGTCTTCTCTGTACAGACTCCTCACATACTGCATTCCTGTTTAAATAATATAAAAGCTATGTGTACAGCTCTTCCTTTCTCCATTCGTTTTTCTATGAGCTGCCTTAGGACAAAAATGCTGTCACAAGACCTAGCTGCAGTGAAGCCAAACTGTTCCTTCGGGGTAGCAAACTCCTCTTCTAATTTACCCTTCAGAATTCTTGCAATTGACCTTGATATGGAATTCTGGACACAGATGCCTCTATAATTTCGGCATTCATTCCTGTCTCCTTTTTTATATGTTCTTGGGTGTAAAAAATCCTGTTAAGATCTTGTGGTAGCTCTTGCCCTTTCAATATGAGGTTTATTAGCTTTGTTAGAGCCTATAACAATCTCACTCCTCCTGCCTTCAATAACTCTCCTGAAATACTCCCAGGTCCCGCAGCTTTTCCACATTTGGCATCTGAGTGCAACAAGAACTTCATCCTCTTGCACAGTTACCTTACCTTGTGCATGCTCCTCAGGTGGATATGTACCAGACCATTCTAGCCTTGTTTCAGTGAGCAGATTTCTGTAATGGTTCACCCAGGTCTTCTCACTTATTAGAGGAATCAGATTACCCTTCACTTGTGTTCTGAGAGTATCCTCCACGATTTGCGAATCTTATTGTAGGGTATTATCAATCCTCCTGCAACAGGCTTCCCATGCATGGTTCTTGCTTTCTTCAATAGTGTGCTTTACCTGTGCATTTAGGCTTCTATATTTTCTCCAATCTTCTTTGATTCTACTACACCGCCATTTATTGAAGGGGACCTTTTTCTTTCTTACCATTTCATATATTTCCTTGTTCTACCATTCTTTTGTAGGATTAGTTACTATCTCCCCTACGGCTTCACTAGTTGCTTCATGGATGCACTTCTTAATGTGCTCATATAACTCAACGGCATTACTGTCCCCATTATAAATCATTTTGTCTTCCTGGTGGCGTTTGTAGAGGTCCCTATTGTTTTCATCATTGATTAGATTAGATTAGATTTTTATTCAGGGCAATCAACATCTAGGATATTACACCCTTTTTACTTCATCTATCTTCTTGACTTATAGTTGAATGTAGACTATTTCCTTTTTACACTGGTCGGTATTGGTGGATTATATTTTAGTATAAAGTTGT
>NW_027108478.1:272138-277521 GCF_000696795.3 Halyomorpha halys
GTCTTATGCCTAATGGAGCGTTCCGTGAAGGATTCATTTCATATTTTCTCATGCAACGAGGGTGAAATATATGGGGGTACGCAGGGTTTGTTGGTTGGAGTTTGATATTAGTAATGTAACTGTCCATGAGTTCCTGCCTCCGAAAAATAAGTGGTGGTAAAGAAGCTTCAGCACTGAGTAGGTGAAGCTTATACTTATGCTTATCTAAGCTTTCGGATTTTGTTTGTTCATATGCAGATTGCTTCCTTCTACACAGTGCCAAGAGCCAAATTTTAACAATAAGTGGTCTCTCTCATATCCATTCCTGGTAGTAAGCTATGCTGTTTAGTATTACAGTAATCCAAGATAGAAGGCCTGAATTCCGGCTTACTCCAAGCTCCTTTCTGTGCTTTGTTTCTTAAAGTAAAATTCCTGGTATATATCACGGAGCCTGAGGCCGTTATCATTTACTTCCTCCTCCCCGGATTTCCTTTTTCCTCCTTTCCAACTCGAGCATGCATATCGCTCATTAGAAAAACTTGGTCCTTGTGACTGATCTTCTGTAGATTAGATCTAAATACGTCATCTAAAAAGTCCTTTTCGGTGGCCAATCTAATGTTATTTGGGCTGTAGATTCCGAAAATAGAAAACTAAGTTTTGAAATTACATATGTAGCAATCAGCGAGCAACAAGTGCCGCCGCAACCCGCTAGGGCTCAGCACTACAAGTGTCTAAGAATCTAAGCAATTGTATATAAGCTTATTATTATTAAAATATTGTATCAAGTACAAATGTATATATGTTAATATGTAATGTGTAATAATGTTATTTATAAAATGAAAAAAGATTGAGCAAAAAGAGTCTGCAGAACTATCTCAAGTAGAGTTGAAAGCGTGAACCCTCAGTGATAACAGATCACATGAGGCCTATAATTGCCACCAGGTTGATCCGTTGAATCAATTTCCTCCGCGGAGTATTCCTGATCCTGCTACAGGGTAGCCTTGCTCTGGCAGTATTGATCACCCCCCTCCTATTGTTGCGGTGTCTTGCTTAGGTAGCGCTTGACTCGATTGGGACCACTTTCATCCGTGGAGTTCACCCAACTCGGGCGACAGGGCCTGCTTTGCCCTGGCGGGACACCAAACTCCTGTTGATTCCCACCACTTCGTCATGGCAGTAGCAGGAGGCAGCTGGCAAGAAATGATCTCACCACTGTCTCTCGACCAGGAATCAGTTGACATGGAGGACGAATCGGAAGAGGAAACTACCTAAACTACCAGAGGACCTTCGACGGTACGCCCGCTACACCACCTGCGAGCAAATATCTCCTACACGAGGCCGACTGGAAAGGATACAGGTCGAGTGTTGCTGAAGCGTTACCAGCCATAGTGCAATACCGCATTCCTGACGAGGTGGATACCGCAGTGGAGAGGATTACCACCACCATCCAGAGGCAGCCAATAGGAACATCCCGAAGTCACTCCTGTCCCCAACGCCATCAGGAAGCCACCGAAGCATATCCTCACTCTGATTGGCCAGCGAAACAACCTACCCACGTCTTCCTGCGCACGCGCAACTACAGTTTGAAACCGGCCATCAATGCGATGACTCGGCAGATAGCCTCCCTCATGCGTGACTAGAAGACATCGCTCTGGCATGACCAACTCCGAAGAACACACGAAGACCATCGACAGTTCTGGAAGTTAGTCAGGACCTTTGTCACCAAGAGGAGGACATTACATCTGACTGCTGGGAATGACCTGATGACGTCTGGGGAACAGGCTGCCTTCCTGGCCTCTAGCTATACAGCGAGGGATGCTGAGCGGATGACCAATGCTCCCCCACCACCACCTGGAAGCCCGCCGAGTCCCGTCAAGAAGCCCATCTTCTCCACCTTTGGCCAGCTGGAGTCGGTACTGCGCCGCACTAAGGGCAACAAGTCGTCTGGACAGGACAGGATCCCCAGTGTACTACTGAAGATGCTTCCCAGGAAGGGTAAAGCCTTCCTGTTGAACATCTTCAACTCGTGCATACGGATCTCGTACTTCCCAGCGGCCTGGAAGCGTGCGATCGTGGTGCCACTACTCAAGCCTGGGAAAAAAGGTGACTCGCCGGAGCATTATCGCCCGATCAGCCTCCTCTCGCACAAGATCAAGGTCTTTGAGCGGCTCCTACATCACCATCTCATGGAGTACTGCAAAGAAGCCGACATAATACCACCCGAACAGACTGGTTTCCAAAGAGGTGTCGCCTGTGAACATCATCTGGTGAAACTACAAGCCCACACCATAGAGCGGATGAAGAATAACTATGCGACTGCCTTCATCTCACTAGACTGCAGCCAGGCGTTTGAGAGTGTGTCCCACCCGCTACTACTCCACCGACTGGAGGAGTTCAAGTTTCCCGCCGCCCTATGCCAATTGGTCAGAAACTAATTGAGTGGACGATCATTCGTCGTAAGAGTCGGTGAAGACTTGTCGCCTCCAGTCCCCACCACCTGCGGAGTACCTCAGGGCTCGGTGCTTGGACCACTACTGTTTGTCGTTTTCACGGATCCAATAGTCGCCATACAGAACCGACATGCAGTGGTAGCAGCCTATGCCGCGGTATTTACGCTTCCAGCATGAGAGCTAAACTGGCCCTACACTATGCACAGACTGCTTCTGCAACCATTGTAGCTGCCCTGAAGAAGAACGGGATCAAGGTTAATCTGTCGAAGACGGATGCCATTGTCATGTCCTTCCAGAAGGACAAGAAAATCAGGCTACCCCAGCAGTTCGTTGTGGATGGTTAGGGTCGGAAACTCTCTAATAGCATCCTCTACCTCGGCGTGACTCTTGACAGGCACCTCACCTTCTCTAGTCACGCCAGGAAGAGGCTTAAGCTAGCCCGACAGAAGTCGTATAGACTCCATCACCTGCTTACCTCACAGCAGATCTCACTCCGCCTCAACCTGCAGATCTACAAGGCCGTTATACGTCCGACTCTTCTCCATGGCGCCCCACTCATGCGGCACCTCTACCGGACCACGTTAACCAAACTGCAGAGCTTCCAGAATTCCCTCCTTCGGCGAATAGTCAGAGGAACCGCACTCCAAAGGGCCAGGAATAGTGTTATCAGAGAGGAGCTCCAACTCCCTCCTGTGCCGGAATTCATAGGCCGTAGGCACATCAAATTCTTTGATGCGCTGAAAGCCTGCGCCAATCCCCTATTCCGAGAAATAACCCCTCCTCCAAGACCTGGGAGGTGGCAAAGCACGGTCCCCTTGGTCGACGTCCTCGCCGAGAGAAGGACTTCTGGCTCTGCAGCCTGAATCACCCACACCTCAACACTACCAGCCAGAATGGTTCCTCCCCACTCCTAGTTAGCCCCTGGCAATCCAGCCACTCATGTAAAAACCGCCTTCAGCGGACCAAGCATGTAACATCTTATAATGCCGTAAGGCAAAACAAGATAAAATGTAAATATGTGTATATATAATCCCTAGTTCTAAAAGTAGTATATATAATTATATTAGGATTATGTCAAGTCAATTTCATGACCCTCCAGAGTTTGGGGCTTAGCAGAAAAAAAAGTCTTCATGAATTCTCAGCCGACAAAGACTGTTTCCAAGTAATTCTTGACGAATTCACTTGCCTTGAAGACGACCCAGGCGTTTAGGTCGAAACGTCGATTTGTATGGTTAAAAAAACTGATATTCCTTTATTCTATAGGTTATTTATTTCATATTTTTTGAAAAGGGAACGAACATTGAATGGAATACTATTGTTAAATTATTCTTAATTTCTATATGTTGCCTGTTAGAAACAATACTGTTGCACTATATTAAAAATATTTAAAAACTGTTCAATAAAGAAAAAAAAATTAATGACGCACATATGTACAGTATTTTTTGCATACTTTATGTACATATATCAAGTATTCTAATCCATTCGCATATTTCTGCTACCCCATATTTTATGAGGAGGGCGAGAGTGTTCCCAGATGTGTTTAATTATTACTTAAATCTCCATTATTTCACCCTTACTTAATTAAATCTCGCCTTCCAACGGAAAATAAACTTACAAGAGAATTAATATAAACTTTTTCCATATTTGTTCCACGACTTTCGACCTGACTATTGCAAGACATTTCGCTCAGTACAATAAGGAACAGATGACTAAGTGACTCCATCGTCCATTGACGTTCTATGTCACCTCCCATGTAATAGTGTTATTGTGCTATGTTCCTTTTCTACATGACAGATAACTGCCGTGGAAGTAATATCACTACAATTATAAAGTATGGCAGTTCTTATTTTCACACTGATGGTGAACACCAATACAACACATAACGCTTTTTTTAATTTAATATATCAAGATCCAAGAAATATAGGGGAAAAAGTTGAAGAGAAATGTTTTACTTAGCCATGCTGCCGAAATACATAGGGCTACCAAAATACAAAGCATCCTAATCAATCCATGATTGGACATTTATACAATACATATATTTACATGATATAACAAAAATGTTTTTTCCCCTAGAACAAATCTGTGGAAAAAAAAATTAACAAGCGTAATTTATGCATTCCGTTTCTAATATTGGCTGGTCCGATATAAAACAATAAAAAAAAATACACTTTTATGTAATACAAAGTTGTTGTTTTTTTATATCACATATTTTTTAGTATAAAATATTGGAACCTCAACTTAACACTAAATACATCAATGAAAGATCGAGATGAAAATACTAATTTTAAATATTTTGAAACTAAATATTTTCTTAGTTTTTACATGAATGCCGACGCTCCTAAGCAATGTCCCTTAAAAGTGGCAAAAACTGAGAGGCATTATATGACCCTTTTTGAAAGCGAATATCTCCGTAAGCGTGTGGAATTTAAATAAACAGGCCCCGAAGCCGAATTTGATTTCAGTAGAAAATGAATCAATAAAAAAAAACAATTAAATCTACTTCTTTAGACACATCGCCGAGGTCTGATGGTGTTTTGATCCACAAAGGGGTTTTATAAAGGGGCTTCCGGAAACACTCGTCAACGCGAGAATCATTGATGCGATATTGAAGGATGAAAAAAACAAGTGAAGTAATTGCGTGATGGTATTTCTCGACGTTGTTGGTGTTTTTGATAATGAAATGAAAAAATAACTTTATTCTGGGACATATGTCCCCTTAGAATAATTACATGGTTCATATAGTGAGATTTTTAACTGGCGAGCGTTTACAAATTTTCAGATAGTAGAATGAAATTACATTGGTATATTGGCTTTACTACTGTTTATAATGTAAATCAATAACTGCCTATTTATTTGATTACAAAGATGTGGAGGTTTCGTTATTCAATAAATGAAGGAATAGGTGATGTTTAAAGGAGAGAATGGATGAGGACTGGCGAATGGAGATGGGAAGA
>NW_027108478.1:278242-278686 GCF_000696795.3 Halyomorpha halys
ATCATTGATATAAATGGAGAAAAGGGTTGGTGGGTTGATAATGTTGGCCATGATCATATTGTGAGTTCACTGGAAGCTAGAGGTGGCTCTCCTCACTACAAATGACATCAGAATAAATTTATGTGCCCACTCAAGCCAAATCAGAGTAAAGCGTGGAGTGCCTCAAGACAACCTCTTGTCATCGTTGTTATTCAACCTGACCATAGACCGCCTATACCGCGACCTGTGAGAGCAAAATTTTATAAGTAAATATGGATATAAGCTCAATAGTGACCAAGGTTCTGTGGTCCTCACAGGGTTCGCGAATCGTCATCGACAGCATACAGAGGACATTCAAGGAGATCGGTATAGCATTGAATCCTCAAAAGAGTGTGGGAATCGTCATAAATGAAGGAGGGCATCCAGGTCTGCTCTATAAACTTCGTCAATTTCTACCCCCAACAT
>NW_027108478.1:279096-305453 GCF_000696795.3 Halyomorpha halys
TAACAACATACGCTGATGACACATGTATACTTTCTGTAAACAACGACCCAACTAATGCAGCACAAACACTACAGGCACACATAACATCTATTGAAAAATTGTGTAAAAACTGGAGAATTAAAATAAATCCTCACAAATCCCACCAGATCACCTTTGCTCTCCTTCGTATACCTCTGCCCTTCTGTCCTACAGTATCCTTTCTAAATACTCCACTAACGCCTGCTGAACAGATTCAATACTTAGGACTCCATCTTGACAAGAGACTTACTTGGGATCCACACACAAGACTGAAACGACAAGAAACTGCTCGTAGATTCCGATTGCTACAATACTTACTTGACAAACGCTCTAAACTTTCCATTCACTACAAAAAATTAGTATACACTACAATAATCAGACCAATTTGGACATATGAAATTGAGCTCTGGGGCTCCACCAAACCATCAAATTCTTCCCGCATCCAATCGTTACAATCCAAAATCCTACGTAAAATCCTTGATGCACCAATGGGTACTTTCCCAAGATTTTCAAGTGTATATGAAACATACAACATATTTACCTATTGTATTATTTTGTACAGTTGTAAATTACATTAAATAAATAATAAAAAAAAATTAAGGAGAGCTAGAAGCGACGAATCTCTCCCTTGAAAACGGAGATAACATCCAAACAATGAAGGAAGGTGATACTATAAATATTTAGGATCCACATTCTCGGGATAGCTACAGTTGAGCGAAGATTCGATGACAAAGTTAAATGAAGATCTTGATATGCTCGTCACTTCGTGCTCGCTTAAGCCCGAGCATAAGGTTTGTCAACCAATATGCTCCCCTCACAAAGCTACGTCCTGAGATATAGATGGCATCGACATATTCATTCGCAGGAGTGTAAAAGCCATTATAGGGCTCTGTACGAACACCTTTACGGTGATGTTAAACGTTCCGAGGAGGTACCGAGATTTGGGCTTGATCCGCTGCCAATGGGAGGCTTCCCTATAACACTGGTCTATTGCTATAAGACTATCTGTATATTGCTATAAGACACTGGTCTATCCCTATAATATTGGTCTAATGTACCCGATGCTCTGTTCCAGTTCACTTTCCATTGTTCAGCCAAGATTGCTCAATGTGCCGACAGATTGAGCGTTGATCAGGGACATCGGAGTGTGAAAACTCTATAACAGTCGCTACGTGAAAATGCGTTCGAGGAATGGGCCAATTGCAGGTGGCAGGGCATTGGAGTGCGCCATTTCAAAGAGACCCCGAGAGCAAATAAGTTTATATGCGATAAACAAATACTTACGGATTCTGTATAGTTCAATGCCTTAATGCTGAATATAGATTATGTACCCATTCGTGGAGTTCCAGGTGTCAGCGGACAGGATAGAAAAGTTGGGTCCCTTTGTCGTAAATGCAACAGAGAACTTGAAACACCAGCACATGTGCTGGGGAAATGCCCCAACAACTCTCTCTTCATAACACGCCGACGTCACATAGTAAAGCACGAGTTAATGAAGCTCCTAAAAGAAAGAGATTTTGTCTACATTGACGAGGTCTACTTTGTCGATAGGGGTGGATCTACAAGATATGCGGATATTCCTTAAAAAGGAAAAGTCAGCAATTATTCTGGATCCTACGGTGAGATATGAAAATAACAACCTTGATCAGGCAAATAAAGTGGACAGGGAAAAGAAGGAAATATACGATAAATGCCTTTCTGAAAGGAATGGAAGCGAGGGCTTCGGAGAACGAAACTTCAACGTGAGAGGCCTCTGGTTCGGACCCGTGGAATGATACCCAGCACAACCAGGAGCTTCATAGAGGGACTCGGCGGTCAATATCCAGGACGTGGCCAAGTTAACAAAGAATATAATAACCGACTCCTTGGGAATCATCCACCACTACATTTATGGAAACTAATGAGTAATGGAATCATCCAGAGGAAAGATGACATGCATACATTGCATATTGTACGTACGTTATGTTTCTATACATTTTTAATATCTATTATATATTTATTTTTACATATATTTGTTAATTTTTATATCTATTTGCATTTATTTTTTATGTATATTTATATATCTATCACCACCTTTATTAATTATGTGTATCATGTATATTATTTGTATTCTTTTAAAGTCACATTGGGTTGAAAGAGATAATATGAAGGAAAGGAAAAAAAAGGGGGGAGGGAAGGATAGAAAGGGAAGAAACAGGGAGAAAAAAAGGGAAGGATTAACAAAAAAAATTGATAAAGTATAGAAAGGAAAAAAATCATCAAAAATTAAAAAAATAAAAATAAAAGAACCACTTTTCCCCGTTTTTTTTGGCAATAAGAAAAAATGCCGATATTTACCAAACTAATAAAAAACCTGAATAAAAAATTTGCGATTCGATCGCCACACCACTTACTTTTAAGGTGGAGAGACCACCATTTAAACCCCGTCAGTTTTTATATCAGCAATAGATCATCAGAATGTTAATTTTTTCACCTTCTTTAGTATTCATTAATACCTAAGATTTCAGCTACCAAATATAAGATATTTTATATTTTAAAAATATTATTTTATAGCCACTTGCCAACCACTGCCAATACCCTTGATTCTTGTTGAAAAGAACAGGAAACAAATGGTGTCCTAATATGGCCTACCCAATACAAAAAGGTAAATATTATGTAAATTTTGTATCTTATGATCCTCTATGTCAAATATATTTTTAGTAGTTTGTATCTTTTTAGCCTTGATGAAGCTCTACAAAGTGGGGCGAAACGTCGGCAAATAAATAGTTGTTAACTATTTTGTTTCTTTTGACCGCACTCCTGACCATCTTCTTCATAATTATATATATATTTATGTTTAAATATATGAAGCTTATTATACCAGGTTCTATAAAAGAGAAAATATGTTCTTTAATATTTCTATAAAATATGGTATAAGTTGTTGGTAGGATAACATTAGAAGCGAGTATACTCTTGAATAGCAGAAAACGGTTTAGGCAACGTACTTGTAAAGCAATTAGAAAATAATTTTTTAAAAATGTGAAATATCTGATATTTAGTCGCTAGCATCTTAAGTAAAATGAAAAATACGATTTATTTACTAAACAATAATACTTTCTTTTTCTCACTGGTTTCAGTAATGAAAATACATTTTATAATTCATCATTTAGGGGAAGCAAAGGTTGGAGTATTGATCGAGACAGAGCCTGCGCAACATGCTCTATGTTAACCTGACGCAAATAAACGCTGATCAATAAGTACAGCTCCTCCATTCCCTCCAGCTCCAGCGCCCTTTCCATCTTCTAATATCTCAACGAAATAAATCCAAATTCATATCCAATTAATATTATAATGAAATTTACTTAAACATTAAATGATATAATCAATGAAACAACTTTATGACAAATAACAATCCCACCGAGCACAAACTCACTTTTAGACCTCTTTAAAAGACAATAGATTTGATCTTCAATTCATTCTGAGATTTTCTCTTGTTTATTTTGACTACATTATCTGTTAAACTTATAAAATGGCAAAAGTAGCGGGTAGGAATTTTCAGTTTGTTAGATTGGTTAGTTAATGAAACAAATATATAAATTGTTATTTATAACAAATAAAAATTGTTGATTACTGTTTTGTATGGATACTGAATATACAGGCACTCCTCATTTCTAAAGGCATTTACTTTATTTGATACAACATTGCTTTTACATAAATTTATTTTCATCGAAACAGTATCCTAAGTATAAAGAGCGCTTATGGCCTACGGTATCTGAAGTCGTTATAGGGAGAGTAAATAGGCAAAGTGAATAACAATGAAAGTTACAGATAAAAAAAAATTAATAAAATTGAATCAGGTTCGTCAATTGATGTCATCTGAAATTGTCATCAAGTTTTTCTTTCCTAATATAGCGAGCTTACGAAAATATATTCCAAGTTTCTTATGAATCGCCTGATATTTGTTAAATAATAGGGACGGTTATACACGCAACCTATGCTAGCGTTAAAATAGACAAACTCGTGAAAGCGTATTATGAGATTTTCATATTTGTTCTTTGTCACATTCGTTCATCGTTTCACATCAATGTTAGCTTGTTTATTTTTTTTTTTTAAAAATTCATTTTTTTTTTTTTTAGTAAAATGGGATCGAACATGCGCACAAGCTGATAAAAGTTGTTCGAAGAAAGTAGATAGCCTTGCTTTATCAAACAGCACCTCAGCCACGTTGCACAAATACCCCTTAAGACACAAATGATAGGTACTTAAGTGATAGTATAAACGATTTCGTACAGATTATACGGTAATGTAAAACCAACATTTTCTGCTCATAACTTGCTCAGATATGGTTTATTCTTATTATTAAACATTAAAGCCTGAATATTAATGATATATAGAGGTTAATGATTATGAAGTCTAACGGCTTGGAAACAAAATATTTATTGTAAAACATCGAGTGCAAATTCATGAATATTACTTGTAAACAAACAATTGATGGAATAATGTTTGACCTAATATAAGTTAAGCTCCGTCACAAACAGAACTTTAAAAAAGGACCGTGAAATGACTCGCACAAGATCAGCTTAAAGACTACTTTATTCCTCGTTTTAATCCTCTATATATACATTCTTGTAGTATTTACAAAGGTCTCTAGGTATTAGTGGAAATAATAGGTACCCTTGTACCTTAACTTATACGTATAAGAACACATAAAAAAAGAATGTTCAGGAGATCATTGTGGCTCAAAGCCGTTTCCTCTTAGCATTTCGAACCATTTTGAGTTAAATTATAAATATTTAATAAATGAAAAGACCATTTTACGAGATTTAGTTATTTTGACTGAGCAGATCTCAAAACGTGTAGTTACATTAAAAACTCTAATTTTGAACGATTGTAATATTTTCTCTTTATATATCATAGATAGTTGTAGTAGATGAAAATTTAAAAAATACGAATTTAGGCCAACCGGTCAATGAGAGTTTTAAACGGTACAACTAAAGTTTTCTTCATGTCTTTATTTGGACTACTCAATAGATACACATACTAAAAATACTGATTAATTGCTAGAGAATCGAAAATAAAAGGTAGACAGAAGGTCTTGTTTTTAAGTTTTTCGTTTATATTTTGATTTAATTAACCATTAACCGGTCGTAGCATAAATTTTCCATATAGAAAAGGAGCATCGAATTTTCTACAAGAATATTCCTATTTTTTCCGTTTATATTATAGCTTCAGAAATACACTCTCGTTAAAGCATCACATAAGAAAAAACATTATTTTTAAATCCCATTTTGTTTTATAATTGTTAGTAATGAATCTTTGTAATCGACCAAGAAAAACTTATTTTTAACGCCGTCAACTTCAAAGTTTGAGGTTTTAAGGTTCAAGAATGAACCTGATTAACCTAAAACTTCCCGAACCTCTGCTTGAAAAAACAAAACTTTCTCCCATCCCTCCTTCTATCTTTGGCTCTGCTCCAATATTTCAAGACTTTTTGTATATTCACCTCCTAAATAGTCCAAACAAAGCATTGAAGTCAATCCCGCCCGTCGTGTTATTTACGATCATACATTGCCTGAACTAACTGGTGACTTAAAATAGGTATCGAATACAAAGCAAATTTCCACAAGGAAACTGCTGACACCTTTTTGATTACTCTAAGTAAAGTAAATATCTAAAATAAATTTAAAAAATGAACATACTTAGTAAAAATTAGAAACCAATATTTAACTTTTAATGTTAGGAGCAACTTGAGGGATAAGTAGTGTAGTAACAGGATTACCTATAAAACATTAGGAAATAATATTTCCCTTTAAATTTTGTTAGGATTTATATTAAATATTTTTAGGGAAGTAAGTTTTGGGGCCCTTTAAAACTATCGAATTCATCCTTCGTAAAATCGTCAACGCTCCTTCCTTTGCCACAAATAAAATCATCTACAAAGACGTTAATGGTCCACATGTAGTAGATCTAGCCCGAAGCAGACATCATTCCTTTTATAAGCAACCAAACACACTACTTTCTAACCTTCCTCTTCAATTCCTGATAATCTTCCGAGGATTATCCTGAAAAGAAGATAGCCTCGTTACCTTCTAATATAGGAATGTCACTGGTGTGCTACCAATTGGTAGTTTCTTCATAAATCTTTCATATTATTTTCTTATGTCACATTTGCTTGTTTTAATTTTCGCTTATATAGTCATAAATTTCTAGAAGTAGAGGAAAAAAAATTAAACCACGACTTGTATAATAAAAGTTTATAAAGCAAAAAAAAAATCCATACTATAATTATTATTATAATTATTAATTATAATTTCAGGATCTATTGTTAATACAAGACTATGTTTGCAGCTGGATTTTGAAAATTTTCCGTTTTTGAAACTTTTTATTGATACGAAATCAGTAAAATGATCAGAAATTTATATTTATATGTAGCTAACAAAAAAAAAAAAAGGTTGTACAATTACGTAAATATAACATTTTATATATTAAACTTTTATTTATTTTTTTTTAAATTATCTTTAAGTATGAAATACTGTTCACTACAACAGAATGTCGTATTGGGGATTGCATAAAAAGTAAAAGCCTTAATAGCTGAAAAATACGAAGAAATTTGAAGTTTTATTTCAATTCATAAGAAATTTGGGGTTTCAATTTATGATTTAGTTTTTCGTTCTTGTTATGGGAACGAGACTATTAGTTTCCTTTCAAAGTAATTGTCAGAGTTATTTATTCACACCGTAGAATGTATTTTCTTGTAGCTAAACATACCTATCCTTGTCTTGGCAAATGTTCAATCATTTCCACTAAAATTGAGGTCAACGCCATAAATTACATAAAAATAACGCGCAGCACAGAAGCAAAATTGTTATATCAGGATTTGTTATGGTTATTATATGTTTCAGCCAACTTTGTCAGCCCGTGGACGGCATTGTCCTGTTTCAGTTGTTACTAACTTTCTTTTCTTTTTTTTCATTTTGCAATTTCTATTTCTGAAGTCTTTCTTGATTGAAAGAAATAACATTGACTTTACTTATATTTATTCATGCAATATTCCATCTCGCATCAATTAGGATAAACGATTCTTTTTTAAATTGAGTTGTAAAAAACTAATTTTGCGACTTTGAAAGCGCTAGAGATGGCCACTAACAGAGTATAAAACCACAAAATATTCCCAGTTTAGTTTGTCGGAATATCTCGTTCATTAACACACCTATCAATGATTTGTGTCTCCATTCATAAGACCATTGAGTGCTCGTATATGCAGATCTATTATAAGATAGCACGACCTTAAAGGGGATGAAGAGGGAAATCAAAGTTAATGAATATAAATTTACCACTAAATAGTTTTAAAAATCTATTATGTACCTTTATGTGTAAATATTTTTATTTACACGATTGATCAATCTAAAACTTCAAGAATCTCATTTAATGACATATAATGTGAAATAATAAATTAATTGTATTTGCTGATGTAATATTTTTTCGAATAGGTGACCATTTTTGATGCAAAAATGCAATGTTTCAGAAATTCTGAAAAAAGACTAGAAGCAGTTCTTTAACTAAGAACGTGCCCTTCATTTTTTAGAAAAGAATTGTAAAAGGGAACCACATTGTTTTTCTTACCCTAGCCTCTTATTTTTCGAGAAGCACCGCCATCTTCCGAATCCTTTTCTCATCAAAATATCATCTACCTCTTCCAGTTACCTCCAGCAATATTTGTATATAGGTACTTAATTCCCAAATAATTATATTCATTCAATAATTATACTGAATAATATCCCCCTAGTTTGTTTCATATTTTTCAAATGCATGAGTATAATTAATCATTAATAAATTGTCTGAAATTTCTTTTTGGGCAATTAAATGCAGCCTTCTTATTTGAATCCTTGCTTCATTAATATGTTAGTATTTTAAACGTTTCGGACAATCCGTCCATCTTCAGACTCCAATTAGAAAAATAGGTTTTGTTATATTTAAAGTTTTTAAAAAAGGTCAAATTTTGGCTTCTTTACTATTAATTTATTATTATGGATCATTTTTCTCTCATTATTTTTTATCCTTGGATATTTTTCGTGGCTTTAAATACAACAAAAACTGATTAACGCTTTAAAAATCTACATTAACACGGGAAGCTTCTCTTCATGTCTTTGACCGATTTATACGGGCCTATATGAAGAAACAGACCAGCTTTGAGGCTCCACAAAGCAAACAATCAACTCCTTCCGAATCCTATTTTCCCATTAATATTCATATACGTCAATGTTAATTTACAACAGATTCTATTCTTCTATTACATTAGCACAGAGTCTATGAGTCTGTGCTGGAAGGTGCAAATGAAATTTTTGTTCCTGGAAATGCCAAAAAAGCTAAAACGTAGAGTATATTTCCAAATGATTTACTTTTTTAAACGTTACTAACCTATTCCAGAAGAATGAATCTTAACCTTCCCACTCTGGAGTGGGAAGGTTAAGATTCATTTCGTGGGTCTCTCATAATGAATACTAGTCATATCAATACTAATTTGTCGTTATGGTTTCCAATTATCTCCTAAAAAGGAAGGTGGCTAATAGATCGATCATTAAGTATTTTCCTTATGAATTTTATTCATGTTATAATTATCAGGATAATCTTATTTACTGAAATATTGATGTTTTTTTCCACGCCACAAGAAATAGCCTACTAAGTAATTTTCCCTCTCACAACCCAATATAATTTCCCTTGATTTTGTTTGCATCTGGTTGTATATATCTTGTGCCTATAAACGTTAAAATATGGTCCCTATTCATGTCACCCATGTTGAATAGAGACCAAGTTGGTACACCTGCAATGCCTATCCAACGGAGGAGTTTTTGGAGATCATGTCCTGTAAATAGGCGGAAACAAGCCACTCCCTCAGCTCTGCTAAGATTGCCGGGGATTCGTTCATCCTTATTCTAAAAGTTCTCCTACTCCTTACTTTTCACTTGAGCTTTGTTTCTGGTGTTTGTCCTGCCCCTATAATAAAAACATATAGATTTTGCTGTTTTGTAAGAAAGTGGTTGAACAGGCTCATTGTCCGCAAAACTAAGCTTAGCTAACTAATGAGCTTTTTCATTGTTATGTAGACCAACATGGCCTGTTATTCACTGCGGAAATATAGTACTTCCTCTTTTTCCCATAATAGTAGCCATGTTCCTATACTTGACTCTGCAACCCCAGGTGATGATAATTTCTGTATAGTGGCTTGGGAATATCTGAAGATTTAAGTGCTGTTATCTCTGTCAATCATAGTTTCCATCGCTAGGTAAATAACATGCGTTTCTCCGCCATGATTGTCACTTTCAGCTCCAACGGGATAAGACAGTTGCAAGTAGCTTGAGTAAACACACGCTCCAGCTCTCTTGTTAACATCTGATGCAGATAAAGGTGCAGTCAATGCTCTATGGGGTAAAACTGATCAATAGTTTTTAGTATTGTAGCTCTAAGTTCAGTTTCAGGGCAATACTTTTTGGTCCGGCCACATGTGAGGGTAAGTCTCCCGTAGACTTATTTACCAAGACGTTTTGGTATGTAGGAGTTGCTTAGATTCTACCTTTTCACGGTTGGTAGATCTATCTGGTGAAGCATTTCATCTGCTTATTCTAGTAGTGTTTTCACAACTTGATTTAGAGTTTTTTCTAGACCAGGAAAGAAAACAATCTGGAGAACTTGTTCTGCTTAAGGCAGACTGGACTTAAGACAGAGCCTTTTGGTACTCCTTGTTTGCTTTGCTGATGACTGGGAACTTAACCACCTTAGCGAACATGAGTAAATCTCAGCCCCAGGAAAGATGGAATCCATGAGAGGAGATTGCCACCAATACCCATACATTTCAACTCATTATTAAGTTGTGTCCTCCTTGAATACATTGTAAACTACAATAAATATTTTATTTTTTGTCAATGCAATTACAATTTATTGCTTGTATAAATAAGCTAGATTTTGTGTTGATATGTGTGAAGCTAAGTTCGCGAAATTCTATGAAAAAGTGATTGTTTATGTAGTATCATTTTTCTAACTTTTTACTAATTCATTGTATTTAGCTTTTGTTTATTTACATTTAAGTGAAAATATGTTTATATGAATTTTTATATTTTAAAACGCAAAGTCACTGTGGTAGTAAATTAAAAGTTTTAAATATATATTTATTAATAAAATTCAACCCTGGAATGCTAGAAATTGTCGTGTTTTCTCACAATTCACAGCACAAAGTACAAAAGGGAGGCCTTTGAATGAGTTCGGACAGCCTGGAGAAGAAAATTATTATTTATGGAAAATTATAAAAAAAGTAGTTAATGAAAAAGAATAATTATTTATTTTTACTGTAATATTTGCTTTTTTTGTTGTTTTTTTTGGGGGGGGGGGGTAAATTTAGGACCCCCCCCCCCAAAAAAAAAAAGAAAAAAAACTGTAATTTCTGAGGTTCTTTTGAAAATTTCAAAATGATCCGGTGTTTTGTTGAGGTCGAAAATCTGGATTGATCATTAGCCATCCGTCACATACCAAAAAATCAAAACTACCTCATCTTAGCAAGGTAAAAATTTGCTATTAAGCTTTCGCTACAGCCAACTCATCGTCGTTTGATTAAATTCAAGTCCTGTAGACCGATAGAATAACAAGGCGAGGAGGCGTGTAATCAGACGCAATGTTTTATTGTTGTAGATTATAACCGGCACTATTATTGTTCCTGTTTTAATTTGGCTGTCGTCTTGAATTTGACTCATCATAGAAATTTTTTATCGTTTATGCATTAACAAAAAAAAATTAAAACAAAAGAAAAAACAATACTTAATTTATTTAAATAAATAAATGTGATATGAATTATAGATTTCATTAACTTCAGAAGCAATTAAAAAAACTTTTTTTAACTTTGAGGAGTTTTGACCAAAACATGTTGTCCATCTCCAACGCAAAAATTAGAGATATTATATAAATATATACTTATATGGAATTGAAATCAATCCCTAAAAACTTGTAAACTTATTTTGTTGACAAATATTGAGTTATAATGACATAAGTAATCCTTTATGTATTTTATATAGCTAATCCTATCACTTTAAACAAAAAAACCGTTGATTACCTTGAAAAACTCAAGAAATTTTAAGATCCATAGGTGTTGTGAATTTATTGACTATTATTCTATGAATTTTGTATATATACATGTATATTTTTATCAATATCAAATGTTATTGTTATACAACAAATATCTTTAATAGGAATCCTGAGAAATGCGTCGCACATTAACTTTTATCTATATAATTTTCATTCTTGTCAAAAAGTGTAAAATCGATGTAATCTCTATTGACTCTGGCTGCATATATATGTTGATAATGACAAAGATAATACAATAAATAAATTTAATAAGAGTTGTATATGTTTATATGTACAACTCTTATTACATTTATTCTTTTTATTAATAATAATTATTAAACATCTATTATTAATATCTAAGAGGAAACATTCTATTTTTATTTTTTAAAGCTATGAGTGACTAATTATTTACATTTTTCAGATAAACAATTTTAGATGTATTTTTATGGTAAAAAAAATGTCTTTTATTTTCTAAACTAATTTGACGATACATGAGAATGTTTACTAAATTCAATTATATTTTTATTACACTTAATGTGAGAAATTTGCAGAATGCCATATGCAGCTGGGAAAGATTTCTAATACACTTTTCCCATTACTACATTTTTTTATCTTTTTATTCAAAACTATAGCAGATTTGTTTAAAACTGAAAATTATAACCAGACTGAATGCCTTCCATGCTATCATTTCGATGAAATGTGTAGGGGAAAGTTAATAAAATGACAAAATAAAATGTAAATATTTTGTTAATGGGAATAATATTTTTTTCCAACAAAAAACGTGGACTGAGATATTGTAAGCTTACCTGGCAGTGTGGTATGTGTTTGCCGTCTTGAGTCTCACCCCGCAGCCCTCAAACTGACTAAAATATCCCTCTTTTTGGCAGACTCCCTCTTCACACTATAAATAGATGTTTACATGGTCAAAAAGAATAATCAAAAAATCCGGGCGGCTTGGTCTTTTGTTATTCTTCCATTCTGTAAATATGCCCTTTATGGTCATCAGTAGCCTTATGAAACACAGAATATTTTAATCTCTAAATTAGATATTCAATGAATGGAAGAATTTTCATTTCCAGTTGGATATTGTATCATTAATCTAATATTATTTATTAAAAATCTTTTCAATGCGGTAACAACATTTCGATGTCATTGCCCCATCTTCAAGTACAACTGCAATTTACAATGATATCCTTGTTAATTAATATTGACCATATAAATCGTATCCATTAGCATTTACATTAATAATAAAAGGAAGATGGTCCGGGTGTGGTGTTTAAGAAAAATAAAACTCAAATAGTCATAAAACTATTTAATATGAGTCAACGTTTCGCCCCACCTATGGCAGGCCAGTACGAAAATGAAAGGTTGACAGGAAGTTTAAGAGAAGTAGTGGGGGTTGACGGTAAAGAAATACGCTACATATGAAAATAATTTTAAAGTAAAGAGTATTAGAAAATATTAAAATAGACAAACATAAATTATTTTCATATGTAACGTATTTCTTAACCAATCCCCACTACTTCCCTACGTACTGGCCTGCAGTCTGAAAGTATGTTTCCTATCTTGTTCATTATCTTTGTTCTTGATTTTACTCGTATTAACTATTTCCATCTTTTTGTGTGCACTCTATTTTATACTTCTTTGTTATCTGTTGTTTTTTTTAAATAATTTATTTATTGTTATATACAACTGTATAAATATATACACATCAAGTAAATTTGCTGCAAGTGATATTATGACATGATACAAACATTTGGAGAATCTACCCATTGATAGAACTCCGAAAACATTTCTAAAGGAGAAGGTCTCGAGGCCATCTTTTTTTCAGACGCCTAGGAGGATTATTAGGTAATGAAAGAGAAGCCAGGTTAGAAACGAGTTGGTTTGGGTGGTTGGGAAGTTTATCATGGAAGCATTGCTATCTGGTTCTGGTCAAATCGGCAACATATGGGACATTGAGGTCCTGATGGATGATTTGATTTGTGAAAAAGTAAAGAGCATTAAGGATTTTACGAAGGATTTTGGACTGTAAGGATTGGGTTCGGGGGGAATTCGATGGTTTAGTGGAGCCCCATAGCTCAACTCCGTATGTCCAAATAGGCCTTATAACTCATGCAACAATCAGGCAAGCCCAACAAATATCATATTTACAAATAATCAAGCTCAATGAGAAATCTTATCAGCAGCGACTATAAGGAGCAAACAATCAAGACGACAGAAAAAGTGAGACAAGACACTAAGAGACAGAAGAATAAGACACGAAAGCCGAATCCATCACGGTCCATCCTCAAGCAGAAACCTGCGCCAGGAATTCCAGGCTCAAGCAAGGATAGACCTTACACATTGAACCATCTTGTCAAACTGCTACACATGGATCACAACTCGCGCATACGATGCTTCAACTTACTTTACTTTGCGTTAACTACTATACTTTGCGCCGACTGCCCGCGCTCACTCTAGCCCGCAACTGGCGCGGCAAAGCTTCAGCTTAAAAAAAACTCCCACAATAATACTAATAAGACATTAGTTTTCAGTGAATTAGATAATTTTATTATGATCTGTATTTATTCTAGTAACATTACTGAATAAAATAATATAAGAAATGGTTATACACAAGTTAAGTTAAAATATTTACACAATTGTTACAAATTGATAGAACATTATAGTTTACCTGAAGTCTAAGGAGACTCACGCTTTGGCAGTTAGGACGCACCAGGTTGGCCTATAACGGTTATAGCAGCAATTAGAGCGGTGATCAACAGATGGTAGCAGTATAGCTACAATTGAACAAAACCTTCAGAAAAAAATAATTTCATTTACAGTTAAAAATATGAATAGAAAATAATTTTAGTTTAAATACTATTAATGAGAATGATGTTATATTATGTCTAAATATAACATAAATCTGTTCTATAAAAATCGAGATGTCAGCGTATTCTTAATCTTCAAACCAGCCAATTGCATCGGGAATTACAAATAGAGACAATAGAGGATTACATCAAAAAAAGGTTCATGAAGTTCCACTCCCAGTTACCTATAGTTAAAGGAGCAGTGACTACTTCGGAAACCCCACCACAACCCGAAGACCGAAGCCCAGACTACTGCAGGACATCCTATTATATGTTCAATATTTACCAGTTCTATTAATGTCACTATATAATTTTATTTTATATTATTTTTTTTTATTTCTCTTCATATTTTTCTTAAATTCAGTTTATTTATTTTTTCCATTAGAGGTCAATTATTTATTTTGTTATTAACTTAACTTTTATCTTTTATTAAGAATTATTATTTTAATCTATTTATTTTATCTCATTTTTTTTTTATTTATAACATTCTATATAGTTAGGGGTGTCTTTTATATGAGACTAACCCCACCTATTATCAATTGTTAAAAAGATGTACCTCTTTAATCATGTAAGTCCCACCAGGCCGATCTGGTATTGTATAAATAAAAAACCTTCAAAGCCATATCCGACAGCCTCTAGTAAAAGAACTGTGCAATGCAATGCAAGCTTCATCCTATGAATAATCAATGGAGAAAATCAGGGTTTTTTGCAGTTCTCTCTATATCCGTCGTCTCTTCATTTATTTACAAAATCTGGATTAAAAAAAGAAAGAAGAAGATATGTTTGCCAGGTCACGGTCTATTATTTATAAATGTTATAAATTATTTAAATTGAACCATTCACAGGTACATAATTTTGGGCTGGGTCTTTTTTTAGAGCGATCTCATCATACAGCCCCTGAGCACGACGAACGGAGGCGTTAGAGGTGTAGCCTGCTACTACGGACAGTGCCGAGAAGTCCTCGCCGACTCGTACGACGAAAGATCTTCCGCAAAGGTAGCTCCCATCTGTCGGCAAAGAGAGGCCGAAAACTTTAACTCCTCAAGTCGACGATGCAGGAGTGGGTGAAATTCACACCTGAAGGCTAGGATACAGTCCCGACAGATAAAAACCGTCACTCTGTTCTTCTGCATCTGCTCTATGCTGAACACCTTTAGCTTGGTCAGGTGTAGTTCGTAGACGACTCCTCGTTGAAACCCAATCTGTACTGGTAGGATTATCTTCTGTTCACTGCATTTCTTCATCAGATGGTGGTCAATGACACATTCCAAGATTTAGTTCTATCCTAGCTAGGGTAACGGCGCTATGATAGGTCGTTTCCTGGCGGTGGGAAAGTATGATACAGTAGGAACTGAAGATGTTCAAGAAGGCATTACTCCTCCTAGGGGAGCATCTTCAGCAGACCATAAAGGGTGCCGTCCTACCCTGACGTCCTGTTTCCTTTCGTGTAGCGTAGTACTGACTTAAGCTAGCTGAAAGTGGAGAATATGGATTTCTTGTTGGAACTCGATGTTCGTTCCGGTGGTGGAGGAAGACCAATAGTCAGCATTCTTTGCTGCATAGCTTGAGGCCTGGCAGGAGTTCAGCCTGTTCCCTTGATGTCAACAGGTCATTCCACTAAGTCAGGTGCACAATACTCGTCACGTGCTGTTGTATACATACCTAGGAAATGCATATTGATTCAATAATATTTATCGTGAAGGTCCCCTTGATATGTGTCATGATCTGTAAATATGTGTTTGTAAACTACAGATTCATTAAACGTACGCATTAATAGTATTAATATTAAGTTACCTCTAATACTGACAATATTATTCCAGACGCTGCTAGATATCATAAAGGATAATCGATACTAATGTCTTATGATTATCTCTTTGCAATCGAAAAACCCTAAACCGCATCTGTTGTCAAGCCATTCCCAATTTTGCTGTTGGTCGGTGTGTTGTATATTTCGGATAAGTAACATTGTTAAACTCTGTTTAGCCGAGCGATCATTACTTTAATTACCTCTTTGATAATTGTATTTAGGTAAAATGATTTCGTATTAGTTTGTAAATACTAATATTTGTATTGGTGAATTTAAATATTCATGTCAGTATGTTGACTGCTATTGTGAAACCTTTTAAAAAATAATTCGTTTTTTTCATTTCTTATGTAAAATTTAATTGAATGCTACTGCCTAATTGTTTACTCTAAATGTTGCTTTAACTGATTAACTATATTAACTCAGATTAACCCTTTGATCTTGAAGTTTCTGATTTCTTTTTCGCTTTTGACAGTTCTTCAGATTAGTCTAACACACTTCTGTTATAATAATCAGTAGTTTTTATTGTAATGATATGACTTGTAATGTGTCACTGATAATATATTTCAGATACGAATTTATATTATAGATTTTATTATTATCATCAATTAAGATTTTATTGTTCACATCAATTAAGATTAATCATTGGAATTGAGACAGTGTATACTTAAATAAGTTCTACAAATATCTGTTAATCACTATTTTTGGTTCTGTTCTGCTTTTGAATTCTGTGGTCAACCTTTTACATGTGTTTTCTTAACTTACAGAATTCTTTATCAAGGAAAAATATTTCAGCTGAGTATTGACCGTTGAACGTGCCTTTTGTCATCGTTGAGGCCACAATTACTATTTAGTTTGTTGAAACAGAACATATTTTTGCTGATATGGGTCCGTTAAAGAGAAGGAGGTAAGTAATGAAATTATTTTAAAAACTACCTTCCTCAATAATTGTTTTTGTTCGTATAATTAAATAAAATGTTAAAACACTGGTAGTTGACATGTTTCAGAAAAATTAAAAGAATTTTTAACAATGTCTTGTATTTTTTATTTGTTTTAATCCAATTTTTTCTCTTTAAATACTATTTTTCGCTTTTTTACTAGTGGTTAACATGCCTAGAATTTTCAACGATAAGTCTTGTATTTTTTATTTGTTTTAATCCATTTTTTTTTTTCTTGAAATACCTTCTTCTTTTTTTTTTCCTCTTTGAAAATAATTCTTAGATGGCAAGAAAGTCAACATTAAATTAGAATTAAATATTAAGGTATATAAGGTTTTTATGATAGTAGCCCCCAGAGTAGTATCAGGTTCTAAATGTAGGACTTAAACATGATGGAAAAAACATAACGCTAAAAAATATAATATCATTTATTCAAAGCACAAATTTTAAGTACACAATCTAAAAACATAATATGCTTCTACATTTTGTATCTAATATTAGTATATATTATATACGTAAGAGAGTTGCTAAGTACCTCAACTGAAGTCAAATACTGTTAAAACATATTTTCAATATGATTAGATAATTCTTAGGGGTCTTGTTATTCTGTTAATGTATTTTGAAGAACTAGTGATATGTCGCATTCAGTTATTTAGTATATTTGACATCAAAGTGTATAGGGCGGGGTTTCAATGTCTAGGTTACTATACAAAAATGTAAATATTATTAATTAATTTGCAATAAGTACTTTAATGTTCTTCCAAGTTCATACAATAACTTGTATTTACCCAGCCATGTCATAGAACTTTGAAAAATTTCAGCTTGTTGTTAGGCTATGGCTCATATGACTCAGAGGGCAACTTTCATATCTTTAAATGGTTCCATCAGATTTAGTTGTAATAGAGTTTATTGTTTTCTCACTATTAGTTTTGCATCTACAACATCTGGATTCCATGGAGCTAAGCTGTAACTATGCAATCTATTGACAGCATCCAAGGCAGAAACCTCTTTTTTAAGTTGATACTGTTGTTGATTCTCCATAACTGAACTTTTTTATTCCATCTGGTATTTAAAGAGCTGAACTATCAAACATCCAAACCACATGATAAATGAGGAGAATTGAGATATACTGAGATAGAAGTTGCTTTTATGTACACTGGATATCATTTAGAATGAATCCTTCATTTATAACTGGTCCAAGGGACCAAATATTCAGCAGAGTTGCCAAGAATTAGCTATAGTTGAAACTAATAGTTAAAATTGGATACAACCCTTATTCATGAATGAACCATTAATAAATAAATATTTAATCCATGGCAATTTTAGCTATTAGTTTCAACTATAGTTAATTCTTCCTACCTTTGATATTCAGTCATTATAGCCGATTCTTGTAATCAACTACACACATCATGTAACTATTTCTAAATAATCAATTACTGCTACCAAACACCTAATAAATTGATTCATTTGGATAATTATGTGGAACTTTTTAAATTTTAGACAATCTTTTAATTAAAACAAATTGGAATTTTGTTGTATGAAAAATGAACTTATGTGATAATATCCATAATATTCCATCCCAAAAAAAAAAAATCAAGTTCTTCCGCAGTGTCATATTCATTTGGTTCTTATGATTGTTCCTCAATTTGATTTCTTGTCATAGTAGAATGTTTAAAACAACCGTTCATTGTTTGTGCTGGTATATCTTCTCAAGCCTGGTGGATCATTGCAGTAGTATCGAGTATACTGTGTTTAGTTTTCCAATTTCTTATCCACTCCATGTCTTGAAGAAGTCATAAAACAAGCTGTTTTATAAAATTGGTATTAATTATCTGTATTCTTTAGTTCATCAGCAACAAAAATATAAATTTGATATGTTATCAATTATTGTATAGCAAGTAGGTATAAGTTTATAAAATAAACCTGTTTCGCTTGTGTCAAAGATATTGGCAATGTAGCCTTCTCAAATTGTGGGCCAAACTGTGAATACCTAGTTGTCAGATGTTGCTGTGCTCCTTCCTGCTGCTTCATCGCTAGGTTTTTAAAACTAATGTCATGCCTAGAACAAAATCTTTTCATACGACCTCTATTTATTTCTTCTTCTGAACATTGCCAGTGAATAGGTTCCTAGAAATCATTTTTGAAATAAAAACATAATACCAGAAAAGGACCAGAGAGAGGACTATTGCTGTTTCTTTTGATTTTAAACCATTTTGGTAATTACTTATTGATTTCTTTTTAGGAATCCCCCTTTTCTAAAGAATCTCAAATTAAGGCCCTATGTTGCCAAATAGAAGATATGGTAGAATTACTTTTGTTCAATTCTTTAGTCAAGCTTATGTTCGTCTCACCATTTTCATTTAGGCAGCAAATGTGAAACTTTCCTTTACAGTGAAAGATTTTTTATTAGACATGATGCGTTTCTTGAAAGAAACCTTCAAAGCATGGGTGGTTTAAGGTAAAAGAAATGTTAACTCTTCGAAAAACTAGTTTTTTTTTTTTTTGCAAGGCTCTCTTATGGATTCCTAGCAGTGACTAAAAGTGATCTTTTAAAATTTGATGAGCTGTTTTAGCAGATCAGTCGTTGTAAACGTGGTTTTTCTGTGCTTTAATAAATACGTTGATAAGGCTCTCAAAATCATGGTTCCAGAAATATTTGACATAGTGAAGTGTATTTGTAAATGATAAGTGTGTCTACTATTGATGCAGGTGCCAAGGACTTTACTGCATCAGGACTGTGCGACATTCCACCTGTTTTTCCAACAGTGCATATTTTAATGCACTAAAGACAAGCAAATCAATTAAGAGACAAATTAATTTGATTGAGAAAACATTAAAAAAAATGTAGAACAACTAATTAAATTGTTATGAAAAGAATAATTATAATAAAAGATTAGAGTGCTACCAATGGGTAGTTTCTCTACATGCTGTATCATTCCATTATGATCTTAATTATAATAAAACAATAAGAATGTTATAGAGTATGTAGTGCATGTTCCTTCCCAAGGTCTTTAAGATTTCTGTCCTGATACTCATATTTTGTGAAATGTTTCCTTAATAATCTCACTGTTATTTCTTCACCAAACATACATATTTTCTATCCTTCCCCAAGAAAAATGTCTTGAGTTATCAAACACTTTAGAAATTTATTTATATACAGAAAAATCTTATCAAATATTTTATCACAAACTGTCAACTACTAGTGACTTCCTTTATATATTTGAGATATTTTTGTATCGATAGGTATAATGTAAATCTCAAAAGATATAATTTGTTGTCATGAACAAGATATGAACACTAAGACATATATAGAAAGTGAAAAAAGAAAATTTTGTAGAGAATAATTAGACGTATTCCCTAGATAGGGGAGCATAGCTAGAGTCTGTGAAGAGGCAGCCCCTCCACCTGACTCTGGGATAGGGGGCTGATAACCCACTTCTCTGGGTAAGGGGTATAAATAATACTTTTATATTATAAGAATGAAAAGAAATACTGCTGGACAATTTTTTAGAAATATGTCCAGGCATGGAGAAAGGTATATACGACTGGGAACATAGAATGTAAGAGACTAATGATCAATCTTGGGGTGAAAACCTTACACACATCCCAACTAAGGTGGTTTAGCAATCATATTAGAATGTATGAATTGAAGTAGAATGGATGCAGCCAAAATCACCTGGGAGCACAACGTCCAGGAAGCCTTCCATAGAAGGAACCTAAACTGGGAAAAGAAAAGAGGATTGTATGCTAGGAATTAGAGCATCTGTAGAATCAAGAACCTTAATACATATACTAATCCCATTAAAAACAACTATTATATGTTAAATGCATTTAAAAATGATACAAGGATTATTAACACTTAAGTGTAGAGATATTTTTTCCATATTATATTAGTTTTTAATTCTTAATTGGGTCAAGGTTCCATGTATGAACTAAAAATAAGCAAAGAATATTCAAATTACGAACTATCATGTTCCATTAAGTACTCAGGGAATGAGATATATAATTGAAGAATTGCATAAATACCCTGGTTTTGTTGCAGGTCAGTTTTTGATATGCTATTATACTGTTAACACCTCAGTCTCTTATGAGTAACTGTTAGTTTAAGTGTGTACATTCAGTTAAGGGTGAAAAGTGTAACCCTAGGTGAAAGTGGGCCTCTATTAAAAGTATTAGTTTACTAAAGGTCTTATTGAAATTATGTCAGTATATATTTGGTTAATTGAAGAAAAGTGAAGTTATGGTTGAAGGAAAGCTTTTTAAAGAATAAGATTTACGAGACAAAAGTAAACATTTTTTAGATCGGAAAGGATATCATTGTTCATCAAATATTGTGACTGTTTATTTATATTTATTTTTAATTTTAAAATAAAATTACACATGCATAGTATTTTTAGATCTGGGCTTTAGGCTAGGTATAAAGTTACACCCATTTTTATACAATCTAAATTTATACATATATTTGGAACTTCTGTATTATTTTCATAAAAAATTTCAAAATTAAGGTATTTTTGTAAATAAAAGTATTTATGTTCAAGTTTTAAAATTTCATTATCACTCACTTGACATTAAATAATAATGTTGAATGATTAAGAATAACAAATATGTAAAGAGTGTCTAATATAAATTTTCTCAAATGCTTCACACTGCCAAATAGATTATCTAATTGAAAAATGCTAGCAAAAAAAGTTTAGGTCTTCTATTGTTTCACCAACTGCTTTTGCTCTTAAAGTTTGAGATGAAATGTGCGGTGAAAACTTGGAGCTCATAGATAATACCTACTTTTTACTACTTTCATTTGTTGTCATAGAAAGTTATGAAAGGCCCCAAAAATAGCTTTTTGATATCTTTGACTTTACTCCACTTTACAATATTGTATTCCCAATGTCATTATGATTTTCAGGAACTTCAAAAACTGCAATCTTGGAGATATAATGCACCGTTTTTGTGTATTTTTGTCTTTATCTCCATTTAATATTGAACCAAACATTGTGAATTAAATTAAAAATATTGTGAAACCTGTAAATGTAATAATTTTTTTCTGAAAGATGGAAAAAATTAGTTTGTGAAGTAATTTGTTCACTATTATAATACTGTAAGCAAGAAGTTTTCCTCTCAGGAAAAGAGTACATTGGATACTGGAACATTTTAAAATTACTCTAAAATAAGATTCCCACCAGGAACAAAGCCCTACAAAATAAAACTGAAATTTTTAAAGAATAATAACTGAAGTATATGTACAGTGAAAATATTTTTATTTCAAAATTAATATACATTTTGAATTCTTACAATCAAAATTTATAATGAAAAGAAATGAAAATAATCTAAAGTGTTACTTGCTAAACCGAAGTTTTCACTGCGTCAGCCACATGTGTAACCTCAAAGTTAAAAATTAAAAGCAGTTGGTGAAACTAGAATTTTCGGACTAAATCATGTGTTTGGTTGGGAGAAGCATTTGACTTATGTTGGAGGCACTGTTTATTTATAAATTCATGTATTGTAAATGTATGAAAATAAGGCTTAATTTGAGGTAGAACATGCCAAAAGCGCATTATGGTACCTCTCTTCCTTTTGGTAAGACAACTGTTTGTCCATTTAATCTCCATCTCAAAAATAGAACTTCTTAATGATGTTATTACTTCTTGCTAGAATTGTTTTTAAAAATAAAATAATGTACATTTTGTTTTTATTATAAATAAACAAAATTGTTATTAAGATGATAAAATTGTGATGAATAAATAAAAGGTTTATTTTATTAGTATAAATTCCTCACCAATGTTTAAAAATATACAAATTTATGATTAAAAAATCGTCATAATTCTAAAAAATATGATCAGTTTTCAATTAAAACAAAGGATTATACAACCACAGTATATGGGTCCTAAACTAAATTAATAGTAATCACAAAACAGAGGGTATGAGACAGGATTTCAGACATAGATAAACAAATGGGCATGTCATGTTAGAAAAATGACGAAATATCTCAAATAGCAATCTGGAAATCGAAAGAATAGTGTTCCCACTTAGCTTATGCGAGAGAACCACTTTCAAGTTTTTCATTGTAAGGAAGCACATCCGAACAAATTGAATATTTCATTCTAGCCTCATAATAGGTACTATCGATTATTTTTATGGTCACCATGGTAAAATAGAATTAAACTAACTTAGAATAAGTATTGAAAAATGAGGAAGAAAGAGAAATTGAAATAGACCAATCTGGTACATCAAAGAGGTAAAAACGAGTGAAATTATTCACCCGAGAACTGTATATTTTTCGGTTTTATTTATATTATCAAGTTTTAATGCTAATGTAATATGTTGTACTTGTATATGTTTTGTAAATACAGCTATTTTATCTTTAACACAATCATCTCATTAACAATGTATTTTATTGACAATGTGACTTAATTATTAACTGTAATTAATGAATAATTATGATTTAACTTTTAGTAGTAGAAGTAGTAGTTGTTGTTTTTGTTGTTTGTTAGTAAGTTTTAGTAATATCAGTTTACTTAGTGAAATATGATTAATATGGGGTATTTTTATCTCTATACCAGTTTTATAAAACACATTTTTGAAATTATATATGTCAAAAATGAGTCATCTTGTAAAAAGTTTTATATTTCAGGAATAATTAGACATCCAGAAATCCTGTAGTTTTCAAAATGAACCTTATTATGTTATCTTGAAAGTAGTTGATCTTCTTAGGAGTAGCATTTTCCATATTTGCTAAAATAAGGCCACAAAATGTTGATTTTTTTTTGTAAAAATTGTGTCGTAGGTACTATTAAACATACAGAATTTTATGAAGTCCACAAATTAAAGAGAATATGCACTCTTTTAAAATCAAGTATGCATGATGTTTTTCATGTTGTAAATAGATTCCAAAATAGTGTGCATGGAATGAAAAATTAACGAATAATTTTAGTATTTTTCATGAAGAAAATTAACTTCTGGTCATGTGCGTAGGTTATAAATTTAGATTTTTATTGCCAATTAAAACCAAAAACATATAAATAAAATCGTAATTACATGACCTTTTGTGCTTGTTTGCTCTATTTTTTTGCTTAGTTTCTAGCAACTGCCAAATTCTTTACTGAAGACATGAGTGTTTATGGCACCATATCTCTGCCTCTTTTTTTGTTGGTTTTAATACCAGTATGGCTCTTCAGAGAGAAGTCCTGGAATCCTGTTTTTTCTTCTAAAAGCAGGACTGGGTTGGGTCCATTTAGATTTTTATGAGGGGTTAAATATTAAAAAATTTACTTGGTAAAAAAAGTCTGAATGTTTAGTGGTTCCTTCCACCCCCATGCCTTCCTGTACAACTTTGAATGGGGTAAACTTAAGGTACTACTTATTACCTGAGATTAAATGAAAAAATTAAAACTGTTTCTAACACTTATTTCTAACCAGGATTCCTGATTAACTGGCCTATATATTATGTACTTACGTATTTAATTGTAAGATCTGCAATCATTTATATGTCATGTATAATAAAATATTTTTCTTTTATTTCAGAAACGATAAAGAACCTGAAGTCAGCTCCAGAGGTGTAAGGTTAGCAACATTATCTCATTTATAGTAGAGTAAAATTAGGTAAAAAAAAAAAAAAAATGTGTAACTCTGATGAAAAAAAAAAAAAACTGAAACTTGTCATGGATTTTTATAATACTAAGATAATTGTAATAATTGTTTAAACCTGCAGTAGCAGTTGAAAAGTCCCTGAATTTGCTTGCTCACATTGTGTTATTATGGGTAGAGAGGGGAAGGAATATAAATCTGATTCGTTTTTAGAGGTTTGTTGCAAAAATTATCATTTACAAACTTAATTATTTTGAAATCTTTATAAAAATTAGTCCATACGTTTTTTTTTTTCTAAAATCTATAGTTATATTAAAAATTGCTCCAAAAACGATGAAATTCCAATAAAAGTTATCTAAACATTTATTATCAGAACCTATCAGGTTCTGTTCGTTAATTACTGACACAAGTCGAATCCTGCTCGACAAAAATGTGTTAATATACCTAAAACAAAATATTTTATCCTTTATCTTAAGTTTCTTTGTTTTAATAGTTCTAAACCTAAACAATTAATTATGAGAGATAGTTGACCGTGGATGATAAATGAGGAGAAGATGGTTGGGGGTGCGGTCAATGAAAAACACAAATAAGTATGATTAACTTATTTAAAAACTTATTAGAAATAAGTTAATCATACTTATTTGTGTTTTTCGTTGACCGCACCCCCAACCATCTTCTCCTCATAAACAATTAATTGTTGAAACTGATAAAATAATATTCATTATCAATTAAATAAGAATACTGTGGCATTAAGTAATGTTTATATTTCTTTTGATCTCACTTAATTGGTATATTACAAATATCAATGTTTGAATTGGTCTGCTGTTAAATGGTAAATAAAAAATATATATATTCTTTCTATAAACCTTTGTTGTTTTGTTTTGATTTTTTTTTTTTTTTCGAATTTCCATTCTATTTTCTCATAAATCCTTTCCTCTTGTTTTATTAAAGTGTATCAACAGCACTAAGGGGCATTCACTCATTGTGTTGCAAGCATGCAGCATTCATAGTTTTTTAATAAATTGAACATTTCCTCTCAAAATTTAAGCTTTTTCTTTTCAGGATACTTAAAATCAAATTTAAAAAAAAAAAAAATCTGTTCATTCCTATTTCACTTTTCACTGAGGCTACTGGGCCAATAAAATTCCGTAAGATATCGCAGGTCACCTTACAATGATCTTCGATTTACGACATAACCTTCCAAGAATTTCCAAATTTTTTTTTTAGTCTCTAATGATTTTGAAACACCTTTTAATATACTGATATTATTACTAATTTACTTTGTAATAAACCTAACTTTAAATAATTGTGTAATAATTGCAGCAATATATACATATAATAAATTGGGGAATCTTTTCATTATTGAACCCATTTTTGTTATTGCTTTATGGAAAAACATTTTTAACTACCATATTATATTCTTAGTATGTTTCATTTGTAAACCCTGCCCCTTATGTATACAATAAGGAGCCTACTAGCTTTTTGTGAAATTGTGTTATGTAAGCTTTATTAATAATTTTGCTGCATAAACCTAAGAGACAGCATTCCTCTATATCGCTATTGTTTATATAGAGAACCTTGAGTTTTTGCTGTGAAATGAAAAAAATAAAAACAACATAGCTTGGAAAACACGTTTTAAAAAAAAAATTCATTGGTTCTTTATGCATATGTAGGTTTATTTATTAACTTTGTTTATATGCAAGTAAAAATTATAACACATTTAATCATAATTAGTTTGATTTTAATTTTAGAAAGTAAAAAATTTATATTGATAATAAACATAGCATTGCTTAAGCTGTGTTACCTTTTGATTCTGAAAAACTCTTTATACCATTAGAAAAAAAAAAAAAAATTATATTTTGTATCCTAAAAAAATATAGTTGAGATGAGATTTCGCTATCATAATGCATTGATTTTTTCTAATGGTATAAAAATCGTGTCATTGATTTTTCGGATTTAAGATGTATCACCGCTTGAGAGAAGATATGTACATAATTCTATTTCATTTTTGTATTTATGGATACCTTCCTATAACAACAGAATAATCTTCCCCATAAGATGTCTGTATATGTGTGT
>NW_027108478.1:305593-311144 GCF_000696795.3 Halyomorpha halys
AAAAAAAATTACAAATCACTTTTCTTGTCTTTGTGACTACAAAACTAACTACACTAATAACCATTGCTGTTAATATTATTGTTTATTTTGAGATCCATTTCAGAATGCTATAGAGTGGAAAAGATAGTTTCTTATATTATTGATGGAGGAAACCTTCTTCATCATGTATTGTGATAAAGTCCAGCAATAAAGCTGGGTACAAAGTCTAGCGTACTTATAAGAAGCTGGATGCAAAATAATCCAGGCTGAAGGAGATGATTTAATAATATGAGAGTATTAGCTATACCAGGGGTGGGGGATAAATAAGGCCGAAGAAAGCCAAAATCTTTTTGTTTTTTATGTTTTATTAAAAACTCCTCATAGATTCACAAATTCAGATTTTCATCCCATTAAATTGCGTATTTTGACAAGTAACAGATGATAAAATAGGAACACATATGAAAAATGTAATAATGAAAAAGAAAATGACTATTTCAAAGTCTTAAAAATAAAATTCAAATGTACCAAAAATCTTATACCATGAAATACATTCATTAATATAAAATATAATAAGGTCTAAAGACACTCTTTGGCCAAATTTTGAAAATCTGTCATTAAATTAGTGAAAGTCGTCAACAAAACTTCTGTAAGATGTTGATTGGACAGCTTTAAACCATGTTTTGATTTTACAAACTTCTATTCAAAGATTTACAGCAATATGTTGTACCAAAAATAGAAAAAAAGATGACAAACAGGTTTCTGTGAGTTTAGATACTTGGGTTCTGGCATAGATTTCCAAAATTCATTCATAGAAAATGTTTTGGTAGCATTTACAATATCAATAGAGGATCATCCACTTTGATCTCCAATTCTTGAGCTACTTTTTCAATAATATCATTTTTTTATTTATCTTTGGGAATAGCCTCCATACAAAAAGAGTTGGCTACCGCTCAATATAGTGGTCAGTGATTTATAAAATTTCAAAAAATAAGTAAGCTAAATTTATAAACAATTTAACTTTTTTCTTTTTTAAACGATTTTTTTTCTTTTTTCTTCTTCACTTTGCTCCATTGCAGCTTTAGTTGCATTGAAATTGGCCTTCAAAATCATATTTTTGGCATCTTCATGTGAAAAGAGCTTGTTATTGATAAGGATTTTGTTCCTTTCTCTGAGTTGATCCATTATCGTGATAGCTTCCTTAAACAACCTCTCTTCTCTAGTGCTGTCAAAGGTCAACCTGTAGCCATTTGTACTGAACATGTTCCTAACTAGCACCAAATTCATTTTTATAATATTCAAATTTAATTTAATTAATATCAGTCTGGTATTTCCTCTCTTACCTTGGTGTTAAAAGTCGTTCATAGAATTAATATCTAATTTTTTTACTCGCATCATTGAAGACCATTGATATGGTGTTTAAAGTGATGCTTTTAAACTTTTTATTTTCCTCAGATAAGTTGAGTATTAATCCAATTTTCGCTTCTGGATTTCCGTGATGTCTTAGCTTTTGTGTTTCTCTTATCACCGATAAACATCCTTCTTGACTCTTTCCAATTGATGAAAGGTTCTTATTAATTGTACATATTTTGTTCCAGTTGTTTAGTATTTTTTTGCGTAGTTTTGAAATTTCTGCCAAGATTTTGTTGAGATTTCGATTGAGTTCTTCAATTTTAAAATAATTAGAAAGAGATAAAACCATGAACAAGCTTCACAATGATAAAAACAAAACATAATATTATTTATTAAACCTGCATACTGCTCTCGAAGCCAAGTTTGTCAACCAATAAACTTATTAATGATTGTTGGGTTTTAAGATTGGGTTCATCAGTAAAACAAAAAGTTGGTCAAGTTGGATCCATTTATTCCTATTTGCAATAAACCTGTCATCTCTCTCAATGATCCCTCAGCTGTGGAAGCTTTCCTGAGTGAGGGGGAGCACCCCAACTGTTAAATTGCCAAATTTAAGACTTTCCCCCAAACATTGAGTTGGACTGTAATACAATTAACAACTTTGAAGAGAAAACACTATCTTCCAACAGAAAGCAATTCGAAATAATGATAAAAATTTTTTTGAGATATTACTACCAGGCTAGTAAAACTTGGTAGCTTATAGCCTCCAGGACTATTGAATATATTTCCTAAAACCTCAAATGATTCATTAGTGGAAATACTGATAAATAAAAATAATCACATCCCCAGCTTCAGAACCCAAATCCATTATGTCAAATGAAATTTGTTTATGGCACTTACGGCCATTTCCATGAGCAACATGCGAGTACATTTGACTTGACTATGTCAGAGCACCAATTGATACCACTTAAAAAATGCTAAATTCGGTAGACTAAACAAATAAATTGTACAAATCAAAATTTACTATAAGATGATATATGATACACTGGTCACATGGTTACAGGAAACAAAAAACTTTTAATTTAGTGCAGTAACCAATAACAAGCTAAGTAATAAGGGATGTGTTTCAAGAAAAACTAAGGAAAGGGAGTAGTTTAAACAATTATTAATCCTTGTAAACACCAAGAAACTGATTAGGTGCTAACTCCTAACAATCTCAAGCAAAAAATTAACTAAGGAATATAAGGCCAATGACTGCCATAGCTAGAGTATGAAGTGAACAAAATTCTAATTAAACCGAAAATAACAATTTCTATGAAATATTAAAAACATAAGGTAAAAGATATTTTTTTGTTAATAAGTATAACCCACATATGTTTAATTACCTAATTAGTCAAATATTCAATTAAAACAAAATCAAAATCATATATCATCAGACACTATTCCTTAAAACTTTTATCACAACAATGCTTGTAACCTTCCTCCACACAGTTAAAGCATTTAAAATTAATTATCATAACTACATTTTTGTCAATTTTCCTCTTTATTTCATTAGTAAAATTCCTATCATGGCTAATTATAATTATCCACATTCAATTTATCCTATATTATTCATAAATTAATCTTACTTAATATCTCTGCATAGTGTTGGTTTAAATTTCTTGTATCTGTTTTGAAATTCACTGTATAATCAATATTTTCAGATATGTAAATGGATTCAAGTAATTTCCTTTTGAATGTATTATTCTCTTTATGTAAAATGATTATATTTTCAATATCAAAAATATGTTGGTTTTTGGTTGCATGCTGTACTAGTGCCGTTTTATTTGGATCCTTCTTGTTTTTCAAATCATTATTGTGTTGATAAATTCTGTCACCCAATAATTGCTTTGTCTCACCTATATATATAGCTGGAAAATTTAGACAGGGAATTTTATATATTAATCCCGATTGATTTCTTGTATCAATTTTGTCCTTTAATATACTATAATAGTTTTTTATTTTATTGTTGGATCTATGACTCAGGGAGTACTCATCAACATCGTAATCCTTAAATGATTTCTTAATATCTTCAGATAGTCCTTTAATATAATTGCATCCATAAAATTTTTTATTTTTTACTTTATTATTTACTATTTCGTTTCCTGTTTTATTTTTAAGGTTAATTTCCCAAATCTTGTAGATTAATTTTTTTGGGTAAAAATTTTTTAGGAACATATTAATTATCTTATTTTTTATTATATGTAACCTACTATCATCAGTTACTTTAATAGCTTTTTTAATATAATTATTTATTACATTGTATTTCATGTGATACGGGTGACAAGAATAATAATTCAATATTATATCACTACTTGTTTCTTTTTTTGTCCACTCTGTGATTATATTCTTATCTTGTCTTACCATCAATATATCCAAAACTCTTAATTTACCTTCCTTTTCTAATTCATTGTGAACTTTAATTTTTCATGGTGGCTATTTAGTTCTTCCACCAATCTATTTACGTCTGTTTTCTTTAATATACAAAAAATATCATCTATGTATTTTAGCATAATTTTTACTTGAATACCTGATTTTGAAAATACATCTTTTATTAGATTATTCATGACTTTGTATTTGAAAATGCCATTTTCACAGCATAATTTTATTCCTTCTAGGAACAATTATTTATTTTTTATATTCGTGTTTGGTTTGATTTTCTCCCATTTTTCATTTATGATTTTATATACCAATTTAAGTAGAATATTTGTAAACAATGAGACAACGTCATAACTTATCACAACACCAAGAAACTGATTAAGTGCTAACTCCTAACAATCTCAAGCAAAAAATTAACTAAGGAATATAAGGCCAATGACTGCCATAGCTAGAGTATGAAGTGAACAAAATTCTTATTAAACCAAAAATAACAACATATAAGTATAATTGAGAACTTTAGATGTTCTAACTGAATCATTATCTCATTTAATATTAAGTATTTTTTATAACCACCCTCTTTAACCAGATTATTGACTGAACAATTTCAATTCAGTTAACTTTAAACAAAATAGAACTAACTAGCATTAATATTTAAGGGACATGACTATATGCAGAACTTGTTACTGGTTTTCAGCACATTTATAACATTATTTAGCTTCTTGAAAATATAACAGGTTGTATTAAAAGGCATAGTGTTAGTACTCGAATAAGAACCAACAAATCTGTACTGTATAGGATACAACAAACTCTTTTTTCTTATTGATTTATTTCTCCTATATTCAAACTACGCCTTAGACAGATGTAATGAGGTGAGCGTAAGTGCTTTTATTAATTCCAGCTAAATAGTCAAAATAAAACAGAAGTTGTTTAGAACATCTTACCCTATTTGGGTTTAACTTGGATGTTCATTTACCCCTCAGCCCACTCACAGCCCTTATCTTATCTCAAGGTTGTATTTGAATATAAACTTATCGATGATATTATCAACTAAAATTAATGAATTAAAAAAAAGAATGGAGAGGATATTAATTGGTGATAACAGTGATTAATTGGTTTTCTTAATTGTCCTTCAAGAACTTACTGAAGATAATAATTCCTAAAAAAGGTAACCCTCAAGAAAAGATTCATAGGATTCAAGGCCTTCAGTGTGGGTTTGGGGTATGAAAGATGTTCTACTTACAGCTTGCGACATAGTTTCATCCATTTACGGAAAAGATCACATTTCTCCGCTCGAAAAAATACAAGCAATGAGCTTCTCATTAAAGTGCAAATATTTTACAATTTCAATGCACCAGGAGATGCTGGTAAATATTATTTTCTGGCCTGGATTTAAATTTGTTGACAATTTACACCACTGATTGTACTTACCAATAATCATGAAACAGCCTGTGCACTCCCAATTTAAATTGGCTGTATTCATTCCTACAATAGTCCTCCAGAGTTTATCATGAGGTGTAGCATTGGTTTGGTGTTGAGAAAAACTCATTGCAGTGGGTTTAGTAAAATGTATGGATGTCTACATCCTCTCACAACTTCAAAAATAGCAGTTCTAAAGAACTTGCTCTAGGGAATGCATGATACATGGTAAGTGTTGAAGTTGCTCAAAAATATGGTAGGCTATAACCATTCTAACAAAGTTATCTCAGCAAATCATCTTAAAACTGGAATTGTTTTCTTCCATGAGGAAAAGAAGCATAAGTAGATTGATTTAAGAACTGATGGCAAACATAACACTTAATATATA
>NW_027108478.1:311219-316794 GCF_000696795.3 Halyomorpha halys
ATATGTAATAGCCAATCACGTTAGGGTGAAGATTTCAGAATGTTAGCTCAAATCCCCGCTGGGTCAGTCAATATTTATTTTGTGTAGGCCCAGGGAAATGGATTGAATTTCCCTCACTCTAGGCTAAATAGGTTTTCACTGGAAGACTTGGGTAGAAAAAAAATTATTTAGAATGTACCCTCGGATATTGTATATTTTAAATAATATTGCAAAAATAAGATGTCAATTTATTGTATCTTAGAATATAAATAATTTAGTGGAGTTTATAGTTTTATTGAACACCTATTTGTGGTTTTATCGTGCACAAATAACTAATACACACACAAGTACATACATATACATAAAGTACCTACAAAAATTTATTATTCTAAATTCTCAAATTTTGCATAAAAAACAAAAAAGTTTGCCATTGGTAGGATTGTAGAATAGAACTGATTTGTAAGTATATGATTTATTTTATTTATTTGTGAAATTATGGGGGAAAAAACTTTTCCCTTGAAAGTGTGAATTATCAGTTATCCCGTTTCAAAGGAGTTATCACTCTTTAGTTATATAAACCAGTGGTTCCCAACCTATATCTATAGGTTGGGAACCCACCTCCTACTTCTTACTTGATGCAAAGGGAGAGTCTTTCCAGGAAAATGAGCATTTTCAGGAGCTTTCAAATGCATTTATCTTTTATAACCGTTTAACTAATACTCAAACATCGAGAAAGGTAAAAGGTACAACAATTAGTCCTAAAATAAAGTGATGCAAGGCCTTCCTGCCCCCCACCTGTAGTCCCTGGACAACCTGTTGGGAACCACTGATATAAACGAAATGAACAGACTTAAAAGCTCTGATTTTAGCTGAAATTATATACATTTTTAAATGTAAAATTGCATCGTCCATCCTGGCATTTTAACGGATTAAACAAAATAAGTTCACTTGGGCAATTCTCTGCATGAAATATAAGTTGTAAACAGTAAAAATAATTAATAAGAGATAGGGTGTCAGACAATCACAGAAAATGTAACTTTAATGGAATTTCTGGCTTAAGTATGTGTGATGCTTTCCTTTACCAATAGTCTGATTATATTTTTTAGATGTTAAAATACTTTCAATTTATAAAAAGAGTTTTTCTCTTTTTTTTTTTTTTTTAATTTTCTTTGTTCACTAAATATGGACAGAACTGTGTGAAGTATTCCTAAATAATATTACAAATTAAAATGCCTTTATAGGTGATTAAGTCTGAAAAACTACTGACCTTTGAAGTAAATTATTTTAGTTACTTTCTAGCGAATTTTATTTTGATCAATTGATTAATTTTTGTCAGAAATATTTTTTCTTTTTTAATTTATTTATATTTTCCGTTCAACAAGCCTTTCTCGCCCTGGGAACGTTTTTTAATTGGAATTCTAAAAGCTACAACTTTTACCTTTTACTACAACCACAAGTCAGTTTAATCGGTGATCAATGCGACCAGGATACGAGAATCAGATTTTGTGATATTAAAAACGTGTCAGTAAACGAGTTTTCTATACCTATCACTCTCTTCCTCGACTACCCGAACTTGACGCCGATTCATGGTACTTAAGTAATTTACAAATTATCGAAACTAAGCACTACATCAATGTTACTAAATTCTTAATTGATTGACATGGAATATTATTTTTCCAGTTTTAACAATTTATTGTTGATGTTAATTATTATTAAAACAGAGAAACTTTTGATATTATTTGTTGTTTTTTTAACAATCAAAAATATTCAACTTCAAAGTGGTATTATTTATCTGTCTTTAATATCAGAATTTCGCGTTTTTTTTTCTTTTTGAAACTGGAAATTTCATAATTCTTAATCTTTTTATGACTATTAGTTGTAGGAAAAAAAATGTATAGAACCTTTTTTATTAAATTTTTTAGACGGTATATTTTCAATAAAACTCTTTTTTTTTTTTTTTTTTTTACTATTTTCAGATTTTTTTTTTAATGTTCGAATAGATTACCAAATATACTTTGTACTAATATTTCATTTGATTAAGAAATATTTATATTAATTAATTAGGCTGTATAGATTATTTAATAGTCATGGCGATATATGGAAAAGTGTTGTTATAGTTATTTCTGGCACACCCCTCACCCCTCCAGTTCTTTTTTAATCTCCGAGATTTGTTGACAGATATTTTTCTGGGAAACTTGTATTTTTCCTTTTTTGAAAACAAAAAACAAATGTGCACACTTTTTTGTGTTTTTCGCCTATATCTTGATTTAAATTTTTTTCTTAAGGTGTATTTAAGGTAGTTTTTTTAACTCAAAAACTAAGAATTTTTCGGTGATATACATTCAATAAAAAATAAAGCTTGCGGACTTTTCTACAAAATTCACAGATATTCATTTTCAACCAGCTTGCGATGCCTTGAGAGATGTTATGTGAAAACAAAAAAAACTTCTAACTTTCCTGTTTGATTTAGGGATACCAGACATTTGTAGGATAGTTTGTTACAGGTATGTGACATTCATACTGTCAAAAGGGAGTTTGGGTCGCCGAAGGTTTGTTGACAGATATTTTTCCAGGAACCGTGTTGTTTTTTGAAAAAATCAAAATTTTGAAACCTAAAAGTGGCCTTTCTTAAGTGCGCTCTAGTGATTTAGTGGCTGATCTTAGTGAAATATCTTACTGTCGTAAATTGTATACCATTTTGTTTACCTTAATTTCTTATTACCAAAAAACTGAAGGAGAAAAAATTATGGGTGCTAGAAAACTTTCACCTAGTTGCTTTTTTTTGTCTTAGTCTGACTGGACTATATAATGTTGCCAGCTTCTTAGATTTCTAATGCTGTATTGTTGACCCGAGGGTGGTCACTAGACTAACTCTCAGGCTGTATTCTTACTGGAAAAGCAACACAACTGGTCGAGATCGGTTACTCGCTCTAAAGAAATGCTTAATTCGGCAATGCTGCCCTACATACATCGGGTTTATGTAACACACAGAATACTTATTAATCCTTTGTTGGATATATATGCCTATATATGCGTTTCTCTCTATTCCACTCTCTTATACTACCCTTTCTCCAGTGATTCGCAACACTAATTTAATTTTAATTGAACGAAATTAGCTATGAATAGAAATATATAAATAAATTAAAGTAACATAAATAAATAAGAATAAAATCAAACTTAAAGAACGTATTTGAGTGTCCCAATCGAATTAGTTTAATTTTAATTCTCAACTATATTCCCTATGTTTGATTTGGCTTAGATCGACTAAGCCATCATCCATTACCACGACAGTCGATAGTGTTATTAAGATCATTATTATTGTTATAACGGTCATGCAGTTTACACCAATGGCAGCGGCTACGACACTGGCAAACTATCTCAGTGTAATCTATGCCATCTTCCATATCCATATTTCAGAAATAGCTTTTTTATAATGAATAATTATATTCAAGAAATAAATATAGATAATTATTTGTTTGAGATTATTTCGTCAAATGATTATTTATAATTACTTTGGGAAGTAACCCTTTCATTTATTTTTTTAGTATATATTTACATTATTTGAAATGTGAGTCTAATATGTACTTAGACTGTAGCTCTTGCATTGTAATCACTAGAGAACGGATTTTCAAATAAAATAAAATAAAAAGTTAAATATGTGCATATTTATTGTCACAACAAGTTACAAAATATGAGAAATATTTAAGAATACAAACCCGAAAATTGATAAAAATTGGATGTAATAATTTAAGAAAAACTAAAAAACTTACTTTTAAAAAAATTTAACGTTTAAATTTTTACTTACTTTTGAACTGTATAAGGCCTAAAACAAAATATTGAAGAAGTGTGTAAATACATATGAATTCTGTCCCTGAGTACAAATCGAAAATAGTAAAGCTGCCATCATTCGGTATATTTGTGTAATCATAATAAATAATAATGATCGGAATGTCTACCAGACATGGAAAGGTCAGAGAATTTTACAACACAACATAAGGAATTCGCTATCATGAATTAGAATCATTATTTATCTCAATAAGTTTACATTATAGTGATATATGTTACATGTAAAACGTCATATTTACGGTGTGTTCATCAATTGCTTGTGATAAACAATAATCGATATTGTTACGGATCTCATAAAGCTTCGTTCCTTTATTGTAAACTAGCATATAGAATAATAATTATTCTAATATTAACTAACCATTATTTATTTATTATTTAATTAATCTATAATATTAATATATGAAGAAAAAACAACATGGGCAATTATTATATGTATCGTTTATTGCTTGATATATAAAATTCATTAAGTTGCTTTGGTTTGTTTTTTTACGAGGGAAGCTGGAAATCTTTAAAAAAGACGCGGATAAAACCTTATCAATACACATGTTTTATTTTAACCCACCAAAACCACCACTCTAAAACTGTTTCCCGCCCTTTATTGCACTTCCGTTAAGCATTTTATCGTGGAAGGGGAGTAGGTCTGTGTTGTCTTGCTGTGTCAAGATACATCTGGCTTGTTCTCCCTTCTTATTTTCTCTGATTTGCTTAAAGGCATGTGCTGCCTAACGTTGGTACGCTCGTAACCTACTCTATAGTATTTCAGATCCATCCTGCCTGTTAGGCAATAATTGTGTTTGTAGCAGTGGAAATATACTATGCCTGCGTTACAATAAACTGCTACACCTAAATCAATTTATATTTTTGGCTATGAACACAGCTTGCTCTTCTTCCTTCAATCACCTTCCTCTTCTGCCCTTCCAATCTCCACCGGCATCTTCTGTCCTGTCCAGGGTGAGGTGAATTGGACCCACTGTCTCCTTCTACCCGAACACAAAGACTTTGTAGTACCGGCAGTTCTCCTTGTTCATTAGCTGAGGAGATTGCTTTCCGTCCGACGTAGAACCCTGTTTCCTTCAGAAGCTAGGCCCTCAGTGTCTCATAAGCATTATAAAATGGTTAAATATGCTTGACGGTCTCTGTTCTGTGGCATAAGGGATCAGTATTCTTAGTATTCTTACCATGCTTTCTGTGCTTAGCTCAGAAACCCCTATACCGCTTGTGAAACCTTGAAACCCAATATTCCAAAAAAACCCTTGTGGTTTCCAGTCATAAACCGACGAGGAAAGTATTTCCTTATGGTAGTTCCTTCTGGAGTCGCCAGCCATCATCGATTCTAATCTTCTAATGTGACTCTTTCCCATCTTTTATGGTCTTTAACGATCCTCAATGGGAGGCTCTTCTATCGCCAGATCTTCCCTCTTCATCTTGTACCGGAAGTAGTCTTCTTATAGAAGGAGGCCGATGGGTACTACCCTTACTAAGACTTGTGTCGCATCATGAGGCACCCTTATTTATCCCCCAGAAAACCGAACTGAGTCAGCCGTTAGAGTGTTTCCAATCTACTCTTTATGTTTGCGAGAGATTCTGAATCCTCGTAGTGGAAGTATATCTTAGGATACTCACAATCACTCATTTATAAATCGTCAGTGTTGTTGGGTATCTTATCCCCAAAAAAAAAATTCTTTAATACATTAAGTATCCTATCCTCCCATCCCGATCCTGTAACAGCCTCATCCAATCTCCAAACACA
>NW_027108478.1:317764-345783 GCF_000696795.3 Halyomorpha halys
ACTTATTTTTTTTATTTTTTTTTTTATTTTAGTATGTATGAGATTATTCATCAATATTACCTATTGCCCACAACTGTGTGGCAGATTTTAATATCTATCAATAAATAAATCTATCAATTTAAAAAAAAAAAAAAAAATACATTAAGAGCTAAGGTATCCCTACTTTTCATGTTGTCCAAGTCAGCCTTCACGTTACACTTCATTTTAATCCTCATGCCAAGGTGCGTGAAAACCTCACTCTGCCAGTCAGCAAATCTCGCTCTGTTAGTCTTACCTATCATGAGAATTCCATGAGTTTTGGCTGTGACTATCCTCAGCTTCTTTCTCCAGCACCATCCTCCTAACAGTAATTTTGCTTCATATCAAAATATTTTCTATGCTACATTGGATATTAAATGATAAAAATGCCAAATACTAACCATCTTTGTCTCATTAAATGTAATACTCTTAAATAATGAACTTTAATACTTAATAGAATGAGTCATCAAAATTTACCATTATTCTTGCTAATTAGGAAATAACTTTATTTGAACGCACATGGGATCAACAATGAAAATATTTCGGTGGTACTATTGTAATTATTAGGCTTGTATCCAAGGGTTCTTGCCAATGCCCCCCGGGAGCCGATAAAAAAAATTATGTTGTTTTCCGCTTTTGTTCTGCATTTAGTCAAGTGTTTTCATTTACCAATCTATTTGGTTTTTCATGAATAAAAGGAGAAAACATTGTTGATCGTATAAAATTTGTTTAAATATATTGAAAAATTACAGCAATGTCACCCACCAATTCTCAATTTTTTGAACGATGTACCAACGCCCCGTTCAGAAAGAGTATCATCTTCAAATTGCTACACCAAATGGTTGCTTAACTATGTTGTTTAACCGAATGCTAAAACAAAAGTGAAGGTCATTTTGTTTAAAAATTCAGTTTATACGTAATAATTTTCATTATATATATAAAATAAAACACTAATTTATATCTATATTTAAATTGTATACTTTTGATAAAATGGTTGAGTGGAGTCCCAATTACCTGAAATTATTGGGACCAGACCTCACTTTGGTTTAAGATTTTTTTAGATTAATCGAAATTACTCTTAAAATAGGTTTAAATGTGTAATTACTTAAATATTATTACGTGTGATTTCATAGTTTATTCTTTAATGTCTTATAACCAAATCTCGAGGTAAATAGATGATAAGGGATAGATGCAGTAGTGCAAGTTTTTCTAAATTAGAATCCAGATAAAACCAATGTTGTTCTGGTTTGAGAGCTCTTGAAAAATACTACTGACTGGAAGGACGCAAATAAATATCATAAAGATTATTTTTATTTTCTACTTAGTGATTGTTAGCTGACAATCAGCATACAATTTTATACGAACTTTTAAAGTCTAACAATTTTAAGGTCACTGAAAATATTCGAGAGCCAAAGTGAGGCACTGGCGTAATGTTCCTGCTTCAAGGCAGACGTTGTTTTCTTCGAAAAAGCATTGACTGGTTTTTCAAAACCAATGAAGTTCAGCTATAGAAAAATTAGTTCAGTACATTGTCTAATTTGTAATTTTCAAAAATGTTATTTATATTACTTAGTACCTTTGTGGTTTTATCACTTTCACTTAAGATAGTACATATAGTAAGGGAAAGAATATCGATCGTGAAAAATTTCTACATCGAGTTTTCGACGAAAATTTGGGGTTCTCTGAGTCCGAATTACCAACTCTCGCAAAATTTGTGCGAACATCCTACCTGAAAAATGAAAAGTTGATTAAACTGAAATTACATATTTAAGGCGGGTTACGATAGCAACTTTTTCGATAAAATCATCCGACCGAAAGTAACACTTTATATAATTGATTTTCACATTTTTTCGATTTTCTCGGTAGCTGTTCTAAAGATTTTGATTAAACCTGGCATATCTAGTTACAATTAAATGATCTATAATATAAGCTAGGTCTTATCCTCACTGAAATATTTTCACATAACTTGTGGTATTTCCGAAATTGGCCTTCTCTGAAGTACCTTTAGTTTTATTTGTTTAAAATAATTAACCGTTTCACATTTTTATCAGTAATGAAGAATAGGTAAATATGAATTAGAAAGATTTGATAAGTAACTGGAGATGAAAGTAAAAATATTTTTTATACTATTATATACCATTGGAAAGCCTAAGATTTTAGAAAAAATAATGGTTAACATAGACAGTTGAAGGTAACAGAGAAATGCATAAGTAAAAGGTTTGTTTTAACACCAGTTCTAAATGTCGGGGGCATGTGCAGTACGTTTTCTGTTTCTGTAGTGTGATAATGTTTTTTTTTATTCCTATAGTAATTAAATATATAGTTTTCATTACACTTAACCTATATATGAGCCTTTCAGTTGCCCAGATGACTAACTTTATAGAATTATTCTTAGTATTTTCAATATTGATTCTATGACAATGTAGTACTGAATAAATGGTAAAATAGTAGAATGTAAATTTTGGCAAACTGTTATATTTTTATTATATTTCTGTCACACTTGTGCAAAAGAAAAATGGTTACATTTTACAGCAAGAAATATTAGTAAAAGTACATTCTGAAAACCGTTGTAATTGGCATCAGTCAGTTTTTCAACTGAAAGGCTCATTGTTATTACTCATGCCACAATGAATAATATAAAAATATCTGTTCCAAAACAAGCTAAGATTAATTTCAATTCTAAGTAGAGTAGTAAGTGAAAGTTGTGTGATCGCCATGCTGCACTAGATTTTTGTTTCTTTATATTCCAAAGAACATATCCTGATTTCAGTTTTGGACTTAATTATATATGATAGTTTTTATATCATCTTAAGTTTTTTGCTTTTCTCTTCATTTGTTGTTCCTTTGTTATTATCACTGTACCTTAATTGGTTTATCTGTATTATTAGATAACTATTTTCTCTCAATTATCTTATTAATGTTTTTGTTTCTTTTGTGTATTTCTCACCATTTATTTTTTGAGGCCTGTTTATTAAGCTTTTTATTGTATTTACGTTTTGTGTATACGGATGATTGGATAGGTAATTTTTTTTTTTTTTTTTTTTTTCGCACCCTCCATTAATAAGGAAAGGAAATCAGGGTACATGGAAAATGTGTAGGTTGATGTTATGCATCCTTTTACTACCAGGGGTATTTTAAGGTATTTATTCTATTGTGCACTGTGTGTGTATAGTCGAAGGCGCCAAGTGCGCGTTGATACTATGTTGAGCGGGGAGGGTCCGCTTTGCTGGTGGTGGATAGGTAATTTAAAATGTTTTTACTATTTGTTGGTTTTTCTTACCATTTTGTTTTTATTAATCACATGTCAAAATATCTAATATTGTTGTTTAGAGAGAGAAAAAGTAGGAACATTAGTCCTATAGGATGGTGAAAATGAAAAAATTAATAGTGTACATTATAAAGTAACTAAATTATGACAAAGTATTTTATATGGAGTAACATATGTTACTACTAATAAAGTAAAAATGTAAATAACTGTTATGTATTTTATAAAGAAATATTTGCAATGTATATTTTATAGTCATGGTAATTTATGTATACTATAGTAATGGTAAAATTTCAGATATATTATCCTGAAGATGAGGAAAGAACCCCAAAACGTAAATGAAAGAAAAAAAATGTGAAAAATATAGGAAGGATTTCATGATAAAAATCTTATTTGGAAAATAATGATTAACCTCCCAATTAAAAAACACTGTATAAAATAATGATTGTATTTACAAAATTATATTAATTAATGAAATTAATACAACATAGTAAGGAGGTGGGCAATTTCACAGCCTTTAGCGATTTACCCTATGTTGATCTGTTTTAATATTATCCTCTTTTATATCTTTACCATAGCCATCAACATTAATTTGTTTGTTTTCTCTTAAATAAATGCGTTGTAAAGTGTAGGACAATTAAAGGGAGTTTTTTGAATTTTTGTCACAGACCGCCAAAAGATGGCGTTCTTTGACCATAACATAAAATTTAATGTAAATACTAGGATTCTATTTGAAAGAGACAAAAGCTCCTTCAAAATGCGCACCTTTCATTTCATTTTTGCCCAACCTGTTAGAGCGCAATATAAAAAGGGCCCAAGTTCGGTTTTCTGTAAAATGCGTGAAGAATTCCCTTCTATTGTTTGGTTTGATGACAAACCTGGCATTCTCAAAATAGTTTCACTTATATCACGTCAATTCTTGTGGACATGGTGACAGTTATAAGGATGTTTTTTCCATTTTCGCAGAGACCCGAAAAGTATTTTTTTGGTTTATCAACTTACGTTGGTTAAAAATGAAGTGTAGTGTTCATACTTTGTTGAAAATTCTGTCTGCTTTTATTTCATATCGAAGATTAAGCATCGAAAAATGCTTAATTTTCTAGTTATGAAAAATAGAAAAGGTTTGAATTTTTTAATTTTATTTTTTGCTATTTTTATTCTGGAACCGACAGGTGAGGTGGCAAATCTGAAATTCGGTTTCCGCTTAACATGTAGAATAACTGAGAAAAAAACATGTATGATATTTTTTTTTTTTTTTCTCGGAAAACTCGTTTTTGACTGGACTATGAGGTGAAACAGAAAGCCATTTTCGAAGTGCGCTGAGCCAACCTCGTCTGAAAATACTTCTGGATGGTAATGCTAAAAAAAAAGATGCTCCATCAATTTTGGAAGAAATTAGAAAACTTATTGTTACTAAAAACTTGGTGAAACACTATGAAAAAAACATAGAGGAGATAGATATTAAATTAAAGTAGACCTAGACTGAACACAACTTCGTCAAAAGTTGTAAAATTGTTCAGAAATAGCAATTTCAATTTTTTCATTCAAAATAATATTTTTTGATTAATAATTAAAAGATATGCTCAAATTATAGATATAGTAGCTCTACTGTGAAGATTTTTTTTTTTTTTGCATATTAGTTTTCAATTTATTAAAATATATTAATAAATATAATTAATATACTAAATTTTAAGTTAACATATTTTCTGAAATAAAATGGTTTACCTGCAGCATACTAAGGCTAGTAATTTAGTTTTATGTAGCCAATCCAAAATCAAACAACATATAACAACACACATACTCTTATCTTTTGCATTTTGAAAATGCTTCATTTCCTAAGCATAAGTTCTGTACTTTTAGTCAATAATTTTTCCCCTTTACAATTTGTTAAGCATAGGATTATCTATTGTATACAATATTTTTGGCATTTGACGTCATCAAACTTTTTATTGATCTACCTAACACTGTGTACAATCATTCTTTATGCTCTTATCACTAATCAATTTAAAAATTGTATTTTTTAATTTGAGTTTTCATTCCATTTCAGAAATGGCTGTGAAGGCCTAGTGACAACAAGAATTACAACTTTGCCTTATCCACCTTTGTATCATCCAATTAAGGGAGAAGTATTGTATTCATTTACAAACTTTTCTGATGAAATGTCAGCAGCTCCTCCAAAGGCTTTAGTATCTCAAAACGACGGAAGGATTCCTATTGATCTTTCGAGCCAACAGGGGAAATTTGGATGGTCTATGGTTGGCCAGGAATACTTACCTTATATAATAAGGGGAGGAGAAAATTTCTGTGCTGTACGAATTATTGAAACTCACATCTTGAATAAACATTTTGGAGTTCTCCATTCAGATATATATTCTTGCACAAGTATCAGAAGTTATTACTTAACAGAATCTGAAGCGGACCTATTAACTAGCATCAATCAAGAACATTGTGAAGGAAGATATGGAAAAGCTGAGTTTGGCAGAAAAGATTTAATTGTAAAGATGGAGGATGTAGGAGAGTTTTACAAATTCCTTAATTTCTGTTATAACAAACTAATTAGTCCACATACCATGGCAAATAACACTCAATGTGGCTTCCTACGTATAAATGGAGAGTCTGTCATAGCTTACACTGTCAAAGATGGTGAAAAGTACGTACCATTATTTTATTTTGATGGTGTATCAGATTCCCTTAAGACATATACAAAAACATTGAATATCTGGGAATTAGCTTACTTAAAATTTTGCTGCAAAATACAAGGAATTAAAAAAGAATTTCTTGAAAATAGCTGCAATTCTGTGGTGAAATTATCAGATCTTAAAGTCAACTTCCCTGCAGAAACTAAATTTGAGGAATTTTGGCTTCACAAACAAGCTGATGGGTATTTATTAGGGGATAAGATCTGTCCAAAATAAATATGTTTGTTTATTTTTACCTCTTTGTTGTTATTTGTTTATTTAAGTCCTAAAACCTGATTTACCTCAGTGTAATTTTATATAATAGAGATATAGTATCATTCCTATCTCAATGTTTTTTTAACTCGTTAATGTGCCGAACAAGGAAGATCGTACTTATATTGATGTATTAGAATAATTTTTTTTTTTTTTCACTGTGGGTTTATAATCATACTTTTAACGACTAGAGTGTCTAACATATTAGTTTATACTTTATTTTATATATTGATGTTATTGGTCAAATTATTTTTATTTATTTGATTTCATACTTTCTTATGTTAAATATTATAAAGTGAAATATAGTTTTATTTGTAGTTTATAATTGTACTTTCTTTTTTCATTGTATTTAACTGTAAATATATCATAAACATAATATTGATGTTTTTCATAACCTTTTCATGTTATTAAAATACTACTTATTTTATTAGATTTAAATTATGAGAGTAGAAACAATTTTGTGCCCAATGTGTTTTAAGTTTTCAAATCCTTCTAAATTCAATGCAACCAAGGAATGGTGGTAGTGTACTAAGATTAACTACTGATAATCTTCAGATAAACATTTTTATTTATTGATTTCAACTCAAAACAACATAACAATGATGTAATAAATTAATAATAATAATAATAATATACAATAGTAATTGCACACAATACAGTAAAATATATATGTATATATATATCGAAATTTGATGAAAGTAACTATCATGATTTGTTCTAATTGAAGTCGATTGATCCGATTCATTTTATTTTTATTGCCCTCACAGAATGCTCCTTGTATCAAGTCCTGTTCATAATATTCTGAAGCAGATACACAATTAATATTATTGTTTTTCTGACATCTATTTTTTTAATAAGACTTATAGGGAGTAACATATGGGACTAAGGTGTGATACAATGAATCAAAGGACCTAATTACTGAATTAATATTTAAAATATTTATTTATTAGTCATTATTGGTAGCGTTTTTATTCTAAACGATTTTCAACATAAAATATTGTTTGAAACAACAAAAAACTTTAAAATACTTGGAACATTCTAAGTTTTGTTGAATTATTACATCAATTACAACAATAAAATCGAACATAGAACGTGATATCTAATGTGTTAAACAAATATTAGTTTGAACATATTATATAAACTAACATAATTGTAAATTTTCCTAGCGTAATGTATAATTTTGATGTTTGTTATATACTTTTCATGTTATTAAAATACAGTGTAATCGTGGTAGTAGACAAAAATCATTAACCACTGGTTTTTATTTATTAATTTCAACTCAAAACTTTATAACAGTACTGTAATAAATATATAATTATTATATTTAAGGTAATAATATTAATATGACATTCAATACAGTAATATTTATTAAGATGACTGACAATTATTGACTGTACTATTTATGAAAAAGGCATGAGAGGGAGCAGTACTCAGTCCTATCTCTTCTAGACGTGATATAAAATTTAAATATTAGAGGGGAAGATCCACCAACCAGCACCTCTTCAGTCTTCTACGGACTGGACGTTATCGGGTATTTTGTGGTTATGGCATTTATTAGAGTATTAACTGACGTACTACAATATAATAATACTATAACATTGCAGCAGTACAAAATCAGTTAATTTTTTTGTGGGATTACACCGTTCTTTCTTTAGAGTTTGAATCGCTCGTGAATTTATCAGAATCTAAACTTATATTACAATCAACGTCTATATTTTTGTTAATGCCACATTCTAGTATATATTCAATGTTGACCAATTTCTCTTTGTATTTTTACATATATTATCTATAAAGTAAGGATCTAGGTCAGGTATCAGAAAAAGCGTGATCATAATATATTTTTATAGAAATTTTAAAAATCTATAAAATCAACTTATTATGTTGCCAATAATACATTAGGCTTGAGATTAACTTGACGCTCTTAACAACTTGATAAGGAGTTTATGGAGTTTTTATATTCATTGTCCATCAAAATTTTTTACTAGAAAACAAAGGTCAGGCATAGTGAAGAATAATTTAGAATAAATAATACGAAAGTATTTACCCGCTAATCAATTAGAAGTTAAAAAAGGCATAGTTTTTAATTTTTTCCCCTTTGGAATGCTTAATAAAAATACTGTTGTATCTTCAGCCTGAAAGAATTAAATCTATTATTAGTATGAAATAAATTTCGATGACCCCAACTTATTTACAATACTAAGGGCTGCGTTTGTTAATTAAAATGTGTTGTATTGCGATCAAAAATGTTTAAAAAAATTTAATTTCTAACTGCAAATAAGATTCGAAAAAAAATATCTATCTTGAATTTCGTAAGTTCATGATTTTTGAAGCAATTTCAACTGAAATATGAAATTCTATAATTCTCAATCCTTTCGTATCACCTTAACTATTGGCTTAAAAATAAAATGTATGGAACAATTTTCATAGAAGTTCCATAATACATTAGGTTTGTGTCTATGGTAATGTTTGTGATCAAATTCTTAGTTTTTTGGTTATTAACAAATGCTGAAAACAAATAAGTTTCTATCTTTCCGCGTCATCTTTTGAAACTCTACAGAAAGGCTAATGTACCATTATGATAAGTTTCTGCTTCTTTATTAATGTTGGAATATATTCCTAAATTTACTTTGTGCTATTATGTTCTAATATATCTTTTATTTCGAAATATATAAAGCGTATTTTTTCATGACCCCCTTCCTAGTCATTTCTAACATGCGGGGAGGGACTATCGAGAGGTGACCAACCTTGTTCTAACCATTGTGAGGGTCAAGTTTTTCATATCCGCCACGAAGTGAAAAAAGCCCATCCCTCAGGTCGGATTCGAACCGGCGCCGCCCGCAGTTTTCAAGTGCTAAGACCTACGCCTCAACAACCTGAGCTACGGATGGCCCCCGGAAATATCAATCATAGGTTCAGATTATTTGACAAGGCAATTATAGGAAAGTAGTGAAAAGTTTAGGTGTCAATTGTGGTATCCCTCCTCACCCACCCCCCTCAAGTTCTTTTTGGGTCATACAAGGTTCTGAGATTTGCTGACAGATATTTTTCAAAAACTTCTTTCTTTTCCTTTTATGCAAACAAATCTCAAAATCTGGGTTTTTTTTTTCACCTTTATCTTGAAAACTATCTTTTTTTATCGAGAAAATATTTCTTTACATTACAGTAAACAAAATGTTCCAACTTTCATGTTTGTAAGATTTTTCTCTAAGATTAACTACTTATGACCAAGAGCGCCCTACAGTAAATGCCATATTCTTAAGAAATGGCATAAGCGTGATATAGGTTTTTTGCGCATATTATATTTAAATTTCGACCAGGTTGCGACGCCGTCAGAATTTCACCGTAGGATTTTCAATTTACATTGAATAGTGTCAGGGCTATAACTGAGAGCCAAGACACTATTTGAATCTTTGTTTATTTGCTTAATTTTAAATTTGAGTGTTATAAAATTGTTTAGTAAAGAAATTATAAATGTTTTTTAAGTTTATAACTGTCGTAGAAACCCGCTTATCAATTGTAGTCTAACTAATATATCAGGTAAAAATTAAAATGCAATCATGATGAAGTTAAGTTTTTATATCAATTTCAAAAGATTTAAAAAAAAAAACTTCGCACATGAGTGATTTAATTTAAGTGAACCGAGACCTGTTAATATAAAACTTCATTAGAGTGCTACCAATAGGTAGTTTCTCTATGCGCCTGTATCGCATACAATAACATACACAAAATTTACTAAATGTATAATTCTGTACAGTTGTAAATTCCAATAAAGATAATAAAAAAAAATTAAGTGAACAAAGAATATTAAAGTTTTTAATAGTTATATTTCTTATTGTGTTCCTTATTATTTATTTTGTTTTTGATTTTATTGATTTACTTTAATTTTCTTAACACCAATTGTTTAGTTATTTTAATAATAAATATCTACTCTTTCAAATTCATTTTATTTTATATCATCTTGATTTATTAATTACATTGTCTTAATTTATTTTTTATCTTTCCTATATATAAATGGTGAGATTGAATATTTACAGCTCTAATACTCATTGACCTTAAGTCTGGCAGATTATTATTATTATCTGAGTAAAATATTATTATAAAAAATAATTGTCCTAATTTCTTTAGGACAAGTTCTCAGTCTTACCTGAAGAAGCATAGCGCGACCGAGCGACGGCAATGGTCGTTGAATTTGATATTTCATGATCTGAATAAGCTTCAAACATGGGGTTTACAATTGAGTGTCTTTATTGAACATTTGAAGACAAATGAGGATATTCAACTATATTAAGGGGTCATCACCGTCTCTTGGTTATGACGGCCTCATGCTATTGGTCGGATGTGTTCCACACCTTTCCTAAATCTATCTTTGTTATTGAAGTGAAACTTCTTAAGAAGCGGTAGATCAAATTTTCTTGGATTAGACGAAAAAGAGCAACACTTCTCCTTCTACGCGCATTTGTCGCATGTAGACTTATTACGTACTAGACCTGAGAACTTTATAAATAATGTATTTACAAAATAAATTTAAGGGTTATTTTACCTAATTATTTTGTGAGGAAATAATTTCAAATGAAATAACTTCCTTTATTTATTTCTCAAAATAAAGCAATATTTAAATCCATGAATACTTGAAAAAAAAACTCCATTACGCGGAGATAGTTTACAACCATCGCTGCAACTTTTACAGTATTTTACAGTATTCACTGGCATATCGGCAACTATCATACACCATTCATTAACTACGACAATCGGTGCTGTGGCTGTACAGTGTCACCGTGTGAACAGGTTTTAACAGTGACTTTACCTCCGCTATTTGTATTGTCAAAAATCACACCAGACCCTGTCCGACAAAACGGCCATGAACTATCTACTGATACATTGTCATGACAGCTATTATCATACAGTTAATACCGCGGAAGAGGCTACGACAGATGTTAACAATCTCTATGTAGTTTATTTCCAATATTCATGGAATTTTAACTTTATGTCAGAAATTGTTTCATTTAAATGAATAATTATTCCAAGAATTATATGCAGGTAGTAGTTTAAATTTAAATCTCATTTTATAATATAATTATTTTGTGATATAACCCTTTAATCCATTTTATAAATAAAGTGAAACTTTAATATAACGGACTCCGACGAGAAAGACAATTCTGTCTGTTATATAGGGATTTTCGTTTAGAAGGTATAGATGTAAAAAGAACAAGCACATAAAATAATAGAATTATATTCGTTTCGTCTCAAACTGTGATTAAATTCACCCCAAAACTAAGTTAAACGATTTCTATATTATCTAAAAAATATGTGTATATTATTTTTACTTGCATGAGAACAATTTTTTTAAATGGAACGTGGAAAGAATCTTATATTGTTGCCAAATTAGTTTTTCCACAAAGCAAATACACTGCAGCTCAAAGATAAAAAGATTTTTTGATTCATATTTGAAAAACACTGCAGATAATTACTTGATGTTTGATTATTAATTATACCAGTAAAAAAAAGATGTTTCAGAATCATTATATAAACCCAAAAATAAAAATGGAAATTGGCGGATGGTATAGTCGAATTACAAGGATCATCTTGGTGGAAACTTGTGACTATGATACCAAATTAAAAGAAAATCCAGTAGACTTGGCGAAAAGTGTACGATTGTCGGATGGATTTATTTATTCAATATCGAATTTTATGTATCGTGTAAACATAAATCTTTAAAATTTTGAGGTAGGAGGGGAGGGGGTTGGTTTGTTTACAGAAACTGATTACTGGCAATAACAAAGTGTCTCGTGAATTGTTACGAGCTGTATACGAAAATTCCTTGAATGAATGATTTACCTATCTAATTATATATACACCAAAAAATAAGAACATATGTTCACTTCCGTGTTGTCTACTTTAATAACATTTGATTTCTGAATTTTTTCAGTAATTCGACACTAGAATTCATTTTTAATGAAATCACTACATGCATACGTATATTACATTTGTAATGCATACTTTTTATTCAATAGTCATTTTCAATAATGTTCTTATATATTAGGTAAAAAACAGTATTAGATGTGCACTTTGTCCCAAAATAAATGATCCACAAATTTAGTTCTGGAATAGTATTTATAACTTTCTTTCGTTATAGAGGAGTGAAAAGTACTGTTGGGGAATAAAATTGGTGTCCGCGTCCGGACTGGAGGGGTTCCGTCTAATTTGTTCTATAGAACAGGGGTGGCCAACTTTTCTGTATATAAGATCTACTTTTTATCTTATAAGCGTGTCGTGATCGACTTATCATAGGAGTAGACTAAGGGGGAAGAAGGGGTGTGAAATGCATACTATCTTTATATACAGTGTTTCAGTATCAGGTGCATTCCAGCGAGGTATGGGTGGATAAGTAATTTATATTTATAAATCAAAACTATTATTTATTCATTAAATAACTTATTAAGTTTTCGAGATATAGACTCGAAGAAAATAAATTTCCAGACCCAACTTTTGATAGCAGCATTCCGTACACGCATTACCTAAAAAATCCATCGACCCAGTTTCTCTCGTAATTTAGAAAATTTACATTATACAATTATTTTTTCATACTTCTTAATAAGGAATAAAAATAAACTAACAAACATTAGGGTATATGTTAATGGAAATTGATGAATTAAAGAGATATTTCATTTAATTTAGAAAAATTTCTCTTAGTCAAATTTTATTTCCTAATCCTGAAATAATAAATTCTTTAATAAATGCTAGAACATTAGAGGCATTACACCTAATGCACGAGAGTCTAACGCATATTTTTTAATGTCACTTGATTGAGAATTCATTGAACTCCTGTAACCAGACGTGTGGGTGGGGTGTTGTAGTTACTAAAAAATACATTTTTTTTTTTAATGAAAGTTAATTAAAAATTGTTAGAGTGTATATGTTAGAGATATTCATAACCGAAATACAAACCTAAGATGAAAGGTATATCTATCTACCCACTCTTACTAGGTTGTGGGAATTCTAAAAATAATCTAGTGCGGGTTTGAGGCCACAACCTTCAAAACTTCACAAAAAGATTATTAGAAGTTTAGTAAGAAAAAGTCTCGTGGGTAGCAACCACTCTTAAACCATGATAGCAACTAGCTCTTATATTGAAACTTTAAGGAACGGATTTTCACCTAAAATAAAAAGTTAAATATGTGCATATTTATCTAATTATTTTTTCACAACTAATTTACGAAATATGAGAAATATTTAATAAATCTCGAAAATTTATGAAAATCCGATATAAGAGGATTATTTAAGAAAAAATAAAAACTAGCCATAAAAATAAACATTTAAAATTTTGTAATAATTTAAGCGACCAGATTTATATGTAAAATAAAATTTCAAATATGTTCATATATATATATATATGTATATATATATGTTTGTTTATATGTTGACTAATTAATGTGAATATAGAAGAAACAATTTATTAAATATAATACTTAACTCCTCAAAATTATACGAAGTTACTTAACATTTTCAAGTGATAATTACGTCGATCACCGTAGTAATTTGTATATTAATTTTGGTTCGACCATTTTAATGGCTTTTTCTTACTTGATCATGTTAGATAGAGCGTTGGTAAAGGAAAGTAAAACATTTTTATATTGTTCACCAATGGAATTAACTTCAAAACAGTGTAACAGCATTACGTTTTTCGTATACTTTCATACAGGCAAAACCATCGGTTTCCCCACCATAGCGTTGGCCTCGTATTTGTGTTCTAAGTTCATTGTTTCGTTTATGCAGAACCTTACTGATCCATGACTGAGGAAATCTCGAATTTCATTGTATATCATTTTTTAAGTCCGAGTTTTTTTTTTTTACCTGATTGTAGTTTCATTTGGGATGGTTTAGCCCCCGTGCTTTTCTATGAATTCTTTTCAACTATTTATTATTTAATTTATAGTAAGCTATATCAGATCTCACAATACCAATTCTCTATGCCATGATTCGTATTCGTTCTTAATATTTAAAAATACTTCCATTATAAAAAAAAATGTTTTTAATTTTCAACATGATGTTTCTTGTCGACTAATTATGTATTATCCTCCAAAGTTTAGAAAATCCTCTCTATGTGTAGAAATATGAAAAGTGAAAAATGTTTTCTTACTTTTAAATTGAATTATTTCTTTTTTCTTTTTTTTTTTGTCGACTTAATATATCCAAAAATATGTAATATTGAATGATTTTTTGCTAAAACCTTTTCTCTGTCGGGTGATGTCATCAGTTTCATATTTTTGGAAGGATCTACTAACACTCCGTTCAAAAAGCGTATCCTCTTCTTCAAATTGCTACAACTTTTCCTGAAACTTTTTTATTTCCCATTATTGAGTAATGTTTCGATATTTCGAATTTTAGAATCGAGTTTTTTAACCGAATACCAAGTCAAAACTGGTTAGACGAGGTCATTTTGTTTACATATTAATCTCGTATAACATATGAATGTAATTTATTTCAATAAAAAAAAGAAAGAATCTGTATTTTTTTACTCCATTAAATCATTCAATATTGTTGCTAAAATGGTTGAGTGGAGTCCTGATTATCCGAAATTATTGGGACCAGGCCTGTGTTGGATTAAGATTTATTTTTTAGATAAATCGAAATCATTCTTAAAATAAACTTTAATTAGATTAAAATGTGTAATTAAATATTACATATGATCACATAATTTATTATATAATGTCTTCTAAACATAACAAACTCTCGGGACGAATGGGTAATATGAGAGTGGGATGCTGCCTTGTGCAAGTCGTTCTAAGCAGAACCCAAACAAAATCAGTTCAGTACATTGTCTAACTTGCAATTTTTAAAAAATGTTATTTATATTATTTAGTACTTCTGTTGTTTTATTGTTCGTTTTTACTCTTAAGAACATACCCTAATTTCTGTTTTGGATTACATAGGTTCGTAGTTCGGGGACTCCATTGTTGGTTAATAAGATGACTGTTTTAAAAGATCTTAAAATTATATTAACAATATGTCATTTATTAAATAATGATATTAATGAAAAACAAAGTTTTATTCATATTTTTAATTTAGTATGGATATGGTATGGTAACATAGTTTGGAGGTGGACAATTTCACAGTTTTTGTTGATTTTGTACCCTAGGTTGATATGTTTTGATATTGTCATCCTTTATATCGTTAACATATTCTACACTAATAACATCTTCAATATTTTTTCTTTAATAAATGGCGTGTCTTCCAGTAGTGATTAGGTGACATTTTCATAAGCCGTGACTGACGCAATCAAGCGTTGGACAATAGACTACCAAAAATGGCGTTTTTGAACATTAACCTAAAATTTAATATAAATATTATGATTCTATTAAGAAGATACAAAATCTCCTTCAAAATGCGCGCCTTTCATTTCATTTATGCCACCCTTCCACGCCGTTAGAGCGCGATAAAAAAGGCCAATTTTCAATTTTTTTGTGAAATGGGCAAACAATTCTCTTCTACTATTGAAGAATGACATTGTATTCAAGAAAATATGTAAACTTATAGTTATTTTCATTTAATATTCAATAAATTGTAATCTACTAATATGCATAAGAAAAAGAAAAAACAGAAAAAAAAAAAAAAGAGAATTTCCAGTCGTAGAAGATGATTACAAACTGCTTTGAAGTGTACTTAACTAGCTCTAAATTGTAGGCTAATAGACGCCTGGGCCCTGTTTCATAATAAAGTATAAACTAATACTATTAGTCTTGTAGATTTATCTTAATTCAATTACACAGACTTGTACAATAGTAACTTGCACTTTTGTATTTTTTAATTCCTGTAATATCACTAATAGTCATCCCTATCATGAAAAAAATAAGTATTAATATTAATACCACACTAATTTCTACACTTGTACTATGAACTAATACTATTAGCTTTCATTATGAAACAGAGCCCTGTAGGTCCATCAGCCTTGGAATATTGAACTTTCCTCAATATGATTTTCTTTGATAATTCATTGTTTCATTTAATGGTATGTAGGATTTATGTGTCAATCTCCATGCCCAGCTTATTGTTTTACCTCATAGCCCTGTCAAAAACGGGATTTCCTTTGAAAAAAAATATAGAAGTTTCTAGGTTGCTGAATCGGGTTTTTTATTGTGTAAAATATCTTTTGCATTTGAGATCATCACACTGATAACTTTTTGTTGATCTACCTAACACTCTGTATCATCTTTATTTATACTCTTATCACTGAACAATTTAAAAAGTGCATTTTTTAATTTGAGTTTTTTTTCAATTTCAGAAAAGACTATGGTTCCAATGGCTGCGAAGGCTTAGTGACAACAAGATTCACGACTTTGCCTTATCCACCTTTGTTTCAGCCGATTAAGGGAGAAGTATTATACTCAATGACTCACTTTTCTGACGAAATGGGAGCTGCACCTTCTAAGGCTTTAGCATCTCTGAACAACGGAAGAATTCCTATTGATCTTTCGAGCCAACAGGGGAAATTTGGATGGTCTATGGTTGGCCAGGAATATTTACCTTATATAATAAGGGGAGGAGAGAATTTCTGTGCTGTACGAATTATTGAAACTCAGATCTTGAAAAAACATTTTGGCGTCCTCCATACAGACATATATTCTTGCACAAATATCAGAAGTTATTACCTGACAGAATCTGAAGCGGACCTTTTAACAAGCATAAATCAAGAACATTGTGAAGGAAGATATGGAAAAGCCGAGTTTGGCAGAAAAGATTTAATTGTGAAGATGGAGGATGTTGGAGAGTTCTACGAATTCCTCAATTTCTGTTATAATAAACTACTTAGTTCTCATACCGTGGCAAGTAACGCTCAGTGTGGCTTCCTACGTATAAATGGGGAATCTGTCATTGCATACACCGTTAAAGATGGTGAAAAGTACGTACCATTATTTTATTTTGATGGTGTGTCAGAATCCCTTAAGTCAAATACGAAAACTTTGAATAAATGGGAATTAGCTTACTTAAAATTTTGCTGCAAAATACAAGGGATTAAAAAGGAATACATGGACAACAGCTGCAATTCTGTGGTAAAATTGACAGATCTTAAAGCCAACTTCCCTGCAGAAACTAAATTCGAGGAATTTTGGCTTCACAAACAAGCTGATGGGTATTTATTAGGTGATAAGATCTGTCCAAAATAAATATGTTTGTATTTATTTTTACCTCTTGTTGGAATTTGTTTAAGTCCTACACCTGAGTTACCTCAGTGTAATTTTATCAAATACAAGTATATCATTCCTATCTCAATGTTGTTTTTTTGGCATTTTTAATGTGCCGAATAAATAAGATCGTACCTATATTGATGTATTAAAATACATATTTTCTTTTTCTTTCTTTTTTATCACTAGTTAGGTTTATAATCATACATTTAACGACTATAGTGTATAACCTATTAGTTTATGCTTTATTTTATATATTGATGTTATTGGTCAAATTATTTTAATTCATAATTTCTTATATTAAATTGTTATTAAGTGAAATATAGTTTTATTTGTAGTTTATGATTGTACTTTCTTTTTTTATTGTATTTAACTGTAAATATATATTATAATCATAATATTGATATTTGTCTTAACCTTTTTATGTCATTGCAAGACTACTTATTTTTTAAATTTTGAGAGTAGAAAAAAATCTCTTATCCAATGTATTTTTCAGTGTTCAGATCCCACCATTCCTGAGGCCACTTGACGTCCACCTGTTAAAGTTTTATTTGCTAACCTATTTTATAAATTCTTTTATTTTATAGATTCTATAAATGTATACCTATAAAATCTCTTTCAGTTGAAGGTCCACGTTCGCAAAGACCAACAACATCAATATTATATTTGTCCAAAATATACTTCAGTTCTGTAGGTTTGTCCTCCAGGATACTCAAAAGATAATTTTGAACTTGGAGTTGTCATGGCATTTAGAAAGGCCGTTTGTATTAAAGTTAAGTACCGTAGTTTTTCTTATCCAAAAACATCTCCATCGAATAGGCATTGCACTCACTGGCAACATGGGTGACATGGATGGAGACTATATTTTAAGCTGTATTGATCTAAAAAAATATTTAACAAGATGTAAACCAACTCCATTCAAAAGTAAACTTATATTGGGCTGCAAGAGGGAAAATAGCTTAATATTCTATTTCTGTGGCATAGGGAGGAAAAAAAACGTTATCAGATCCTTTCCAAGTGTGGTGCAACCCAAGTAATAGTGGTCGTAGACTAAGATCATTATCCACTGAATACCATTCTTCTAATAAACATTTGTTTTTTTAAATTGATTTCCACTCAACACAATATAACATCCGACAATGAATAATTTATTTTGTTTTATTTATTGAAATTCAATTCTGCAGCATTAATTGTTTACAGAGAAATAATAAAAACCATAATATTGTTTTAATGTTTAATTTTTTTTTTTTTTCCCCCGTATTGTTTTTGTTTTATATACATCTCCTGTACTTTTTTAGCTTTATATTTTATGTATTTTTATATGAAATTTTTACTCTTGCCTTTGTATCTTTTTATTTTTATTTCTATTATTTTATCTTAACTTAGTTTCATTTTGTATCTTTTTAGCCCTGATGAAGCCCTACAAAGTGGGGCGAAACGTTGGAAAATGAAATAGTTGTAAACTATTTTCGTTTCACTTGTGACCGCAACCCTGACCATCTTCCTATATATCAATTTTTACGGTCAACTACATATACATATATATTATGATAATTGTCACACAAGCTCGTGGGGCATCCGTCTTTTTGATTTTCTCTCCAGGGAGTTAATGTTCAGGATATAGATGGCCTCAGCATTCGTGTGTGATTTGAATGGGCGAATTTATGAATTTCTTCATTAACTTTTATTATTTAAAGATATCAATTTATAATGTACCAGGATGCATTACCAATGCCCCTAAGAACTTTATTTTGAATTTTACAAATAATTTCTATGTTAGGGTCCTTCGTATATCTTCAAGGTTGGATTCCATTTTCCTTTTTTTTTTTAGGACTTTCTGGTAAGTTAGAACTTGTTATAGACAGATTTAATTTAGCTGGGATACTTTTTTTTTCATATGCTCTTTCCACTGAAGCTTTTCGTCCAATGTCATCCCGAGGGATTTGGCCTGATTTAAATAGGAGATCACTTTGTTATTCAATATAGTCAGGAGATATTTGACTTTAGTATTGGTAAAATCAACGTGCCTCAATTTAGATTCATTCAGTTTTATTTTTCATTTCAATCTTGCATCCTCTTCCATTCCTGACAATCCTCCGAGGCGCCTGAAAAGAAGATGGCCACGAGACCAGCTAATGTAAAATGTCATTAGAGTGCTACCAATGGTTAGTTTCTCTACACGCCTGTAACACTCCAATTTAACTTAGATCAGATTTACTAAATGTATTATAATGTACAGTTGTAAATAGCAATAAATAAATATTTTAAAAAATTTTCATTTTGTTCCAGTATTAATTAAATTGGCAGCAATGCATTGTTTGAGATTTACTTTATGGTATAAGAAACTTGACAAAGAGTTTAAGGAAACTTTTCAGTTATGGTCCATCAAAATTAGTAACTCAAAAATTAAGATCAAACATGGAGAAGAATAATTTAGAATACTCAATGAAAAAGTAATCAAGCTTAATCAATAATTAATAGTTGAAAAAAGGATAGTTTTAGTACTATTTTCTTTCGATTACCTAACAGGAGGGTGCCATTACTCTCCTACATAAAAGGGTGGGAATTTTGCCGTCGTGAATGCACTTAACACGTCATCTTTCGACGTTATACCGGTTGATTTATTTATCATGCATCTTGATATTTTTCTCTGTTCCATCTGATCCATGTTCCATTTTAATGGAAAACATGCGTTTCTTAAAAAATTGCGGAGGAATACATTTATTCTCCGTAGTCACTAATTAACTTCCACATCTTTTCAGAAGGGGCAGCCGAGTAATAATGCTAGAGTTATGCTGTCTTCTCAGAAAGGATCACTAAGTGTAAAGAGTTTATAGGGATTCCATACATTAATTTAATTATTCGTAAAATCGTTCATTTAATAGTAATTGTGAAGAGAGTGATGTTATTTTCAAAACTTTGGTATATCTATAATGAAAATCCATTAAGGTGTTCTCGATAAATTCGTCCTATTTTCTCTAATCTGGTCAGACTAATTTCAATGTAAACATTATTCCAAATTATATCTACTGTTCTAAAAAGTAAGGAGTGAATATAAAATTAAATTAACTTGGTCAATTTTCTAATAAATGTTTTCTAGGAACAGTCAATAAAAATTAATTTCTTTTAAGAAAACATTAAAATATAAAGTTTGACACAAACGAATAATCGTTTCTGATATAACAGAGTTGTTTATTAAAAGAAAAGTAATAACACTCAACAAAAAAATGACTGAGAATTAATGGTAATTCACCATTATCAACAACAAAATGTGAGCACGCTTTGAGTAATTCCCAACTTTCTTTTTTTTAATCCTTCTGCCCAACCATTTCTGGCACGAATGGTGCTGCACAACACTTAACTGTCAAATATAGCTTACTGGATGCCACACCGACACGAAAGTTATACCACAACTGTGTTGGATGAAAATAAGAATATTGTTTATCATTTGTATACGATTCTAATTTTTAAAACTATGCCTTAATATAACTAAGGGGTTCAGATTTTGGTTCGTTGTTCGTTACACTAGTATAGTTTCTATGCCAAATTTTAATTATTTAAGCGATATCGGCCTCTTCAGAAAGTTTACCTATACCACTACAGCCCGTGAAGGCTCTTAGGTTCAGTGCTTAATAATGAAGTATTGTCTCTAGACCAACAGCTCTGCAAGGAGACAATTCAGTCAGAATAATGTTGAACCATAAGTTTTGCTTTTTAATGGAAATTTTATTTTTGGTATACAACACTGAGTGGCCAAGTTTTAATGAGCTCTCGTCGCAGGTCCAATCTCATTTGAGTAAAAACGTATAAAATAACCAACCAACGAAATCCGCCAGATGAATTTGATAATATAGCCAAAATTACAATATCTATACTATGCAAAAATGGTGTGGAATCGTCTCAGACCAAGCAAAACGTTCTGTGTAATAAATTATTTTAGTACTATTTTGACTAACCTTTTGGGAACATCACAATATTGAAATTTTTTAAATAAAGAATCTCTCCTAGTTCACCTGTAAATTTTCCTCTTATGGTTCAAAAGCTAAAAATGGTGTTCTCCCTGTGCTTGAATTTTCATTTTTGAACAGTTTAAAATGATGGTAAAGTAAATGATAGATCTATATATTCATCTTTAAATTATTGGTTCCTAACTCCTGAGAAAAACTTACCTGTCACAAACCTGGTCCTGTTAACCTATTCATTTTTATACTTTCCAGACTATTTGTTAGGTAATGTGGTTTAAAAAGTTATTAAATATAAAGCAGGAGAAAAAAAAAAAAAGATAATTTCATTTAGGTATAACTTTTGGCAATAAAGTCATTATTAACTGTGTAGTATGAACAGTTTTGAATTATAAAAAGAAAACATACAATAATTTTTTTTTTCACAAAAAGGCCTAGAAGACCAAATGCATATCATAACTCTAATGCTTCTTCATCTGCTTCCTCTTCTCCCATATGTCCTACATGAGCTCTGCGTGTCTATGTTTTCTCTCCTCAGACCACCCGACTCTTTCTGGAGCACTTTTTTCCCACAAGAACCTTCACTCCCTTGAGCGTCCTTATGTACTCATCTCTGTCTGAACAATCCTGGTACTTCAGCCCCATTTCTTCTATAGCATCCCTAACTTGCTTGAAGTATCCTGTTGAATTTTTTTGATAGTGGATTTGTTGAAAAATTTGATGGTTCGTCTTTCGGGTTTCATCCTCATCATGTGTCCATAGAACCTCAGCCTTCCCATCCTAATATCAGTCTCTAAGTCTGTTGTTTCCTTATAAATTTTTTTATTCGACCTCAACCTGTATCCTTCAGGTGTTCTCTTAGGTCCATAGATCCTTCTGAAAATTCTTCTTTCTATTTTAAGAAGCCCCTATAGATTGGGAAGACACGAGGTTTCCGTTCCATAGAGTATCACTGGCTTGATGACTGTGTTATAATGTTGTATCTTAGCTTTAATAGATAAGTTCTTCTTTTTATAAAAATTACTGGTGACAAAGTTTAATTTTTTTTGCTCTATTTTTTTGGCGACCCTATCCTTAAACCCTTCTCTCTCTGACCCATTGCTGCATATGATTTCTCCAAGGTACTTAAATCTCTGAGTCCCTTTAATTGTTCCGTGATTGTTTTCAACCATTTTCTTCTTAAAACCCATGTCCGTGGTCAACAGTTCCGTCTTCTCAAAAGAAATTTGTAAGCCTGTTTTCCTCTCTATTTCCGAGAGGGTGTTTATTTGGGCAATCACCTTTTCTTCTGTTTCTGCAAAACAAGGTCAATAAACAATAATTTGTTTATATTTAATTTAATTTTTTTAAAATGAAAATAAGACTAGTCAAAAGAACTGCTTTTTAAAATTTGCCCTAAAATAATATGCACATCCTAACATATGGAGTTTGGACATTTACATTATACGCTTTTGACAAAAGTGGCAAAGTGGTATGGGCATTCATTGAAAACATTACTAGTTTATAACTGGAGCCACAATATTCAAGCCCAATATAGTTCAGAAGGATGTGGGTTTGATTCCAACATGGGCTAATTAATATTTATTTGTAGCAATCAAAATAAATCTTGACACTCCTATGTCAAGTACAAGATGGCAACCTCTAGATAGCTGTCACAGGTTTGCAAAATGCCCGCTTGCCACACTAGTTTCACCACTAATATAAGAACCTATAGTTTTTAACTAGTTTACTTTTAGGTCAGAATTTTATTTTGAAGGAAAGAGGGTGGGACTAAATCCTATATTATTGTGAATTGAAGAAATATCAAATAATCATATAAATATATATATGATTACTAGAAGTATTACTTTACATAATGGCAACTAATAGAGACAATTATCCAAATAAAAATGTAAACTACAGGGCAAAAAATCAGTTAAGAGCATCAAAGATTGCCTTAGACTGGATACATGGAATACAGACCTTCTTCAGGAGTGATTAGGCATCTTGGGAATATTCTTGGCTTTTTACTAGTTTTTAATAGTTTTCAGACAGAGTTAGTTTATTAGAGACAGTTATATAAATTAAAAATATATAATATTAGGCTTCTTTTCAAATATTAACAGGCCTCTAGTTTCACTCAAAAGTTTAAAAATGTAAGCTAACATTATACTTATTTGAGACAACATAACATGGTATTAGATAGGATGTAACCAAGAAGTAAAATTATCAATTCAACCTTAATTGAATCACTATTGTATTAATAAAAAAAATAATAATAAAATAAAAACCAGCTTTAAGAAGCAATTTCTTTACAGAAGCGAATCATGAGCAGTCATTGAACAGATGTGTGGATGTCAGTAGATACAGGCTAAACATACCAGATCAATATGCACCGGGTTCAATGTCCATATGTATTCCAACAAGATAAGGAAAACCAGGGTATCCAACGGTCCCCAAAAGTTGTGAGGTTCTGCAATGAAATAACTCAATCCTCATAGCCTTAAGTAGAATAAGTAATACTTATTGGTAGGGTACATATTAATCTAAATGATAAAACCACTAATATAAATAATAAATAAGTTCAGCAACAGTGATATATAGATATTTATTTCTTATTTATTTGATAGATCAAAATTAATCAATACTGAGTTTTTTTTTCCACAAGCATTAAAAGAACATAAAACCAATAATATTGATAATTCATTACAGATTAAATGAATACCATGATATAAATTAAATATCATAAGAAAATTGTTTCCTAAATTAACATTACAATTTTATAACATTATAAAAAGAAGATTGACAGATATTTCAATAATTTTATCAATGCAAAAACAATATGGATTGACAATTTGTGAAAAACATCACACTTAATAAGTAATAAAACTCTAAAAAAACATTACATGGTAGAGCCTAAACAATCTCATAATCACTCAAATATTATTATAGTTCATAGTTATACTATTATTATAGTTAACACTTGTATTATTATAGATAATAGTTGGAATATTAAATATTTAAGGTAATACAATAATAAGAAAATTGATAAATAAAGAAATTAATGAAATAATATTAATATAAAAAAGAATTTAATAACTTTTAAAGTTTTACTATTATGCATTTTTAGTGGTATTTAAAGGTGTCTGCTTAAGCTGAAGAATAATGGAACGCATCCTAGAAACATCTTTGCTGGTTCTGCTTGACTTAGGATTAAAATCACATAACTTAGCAATCCGTTCCCACTCTGTACCAGGTTCTATAGCTCCAGTATCAGCAACAAATTGTTTTTCAGCATTTCTAAACAATTAAAAAAGCATTGTCAATTTAGGAAAAATAAAATCTTAATTCTAAAGATCCATAAAGATTTATGAATAAATAGGAAAATTTTGAGGAAAACAAAAATGTCTAATGGGAGCTAAGAGAATATATATATAAGATTGCAGAATCTAACTGATCAATTCTTTAAGTAGCTGAATTCTTTTATCAATATATTTATTTAACTATTGTCCAATGGATTTTTTTTATTTAAAATATGTCTATAATTATTAGAGATATACCAAAAATGAAATAAAAATATAGGAACAAAATTATGATATTTTAGTGTGCATGGGGTAATGTGTGTTTGGTATTTAAAAAGTTATAATTTATATCTTAATTTTAAAGTAAGAATTATTTACAATTTATAAATAATTACTTTGAAATATAGCGTTATTAGACATATCAATAAGCATTTCAATGCATTATATTGATAAATAACATTTATTTGATGAATTATATGTCATATAAACTTATTGTAATTTTAAATATTTGAATCAGTGCTATTTTGAAATTGAAGTTTCCTGAAAAACATCGGAACAATGGCATCTATTATAAACAACAATATGGCAGTCTGCATTTGTTTAATAATATAAACCAACCATGAGAGCATATAAAACTTAAAATTTTATGTATATGAAGTAAATTAAATTTTTAAACTAAAAAATGAATTAACTCTTATTTTTAATAAAGTGAAAATGTAAACATAAATGTATAACAAAGTGACAATAAAAAATACAAAATACTTTAAATAGTTAAAATAATATGAGCAGATCTAGTTCAATTGATGGAAGACTAGTCAGTGGGCTAACAGCTCTTGGAATAAGACCAAGTGTTATGAATCTGATAAGGAAATACTTTTTTAATGAACTGTCCTTAGGAGGTGTTCTGTGCCCATAGGTGTTCTATGGGTCTGAGGTTAGAACTGAAGTATTTAGATGGGAAGTTCACTTCTTCTAACTAATGCTTCACTCCAAATGGTGAATAAATTCTTTTAATATTTTTTTCAAATATATATTTTTTAAAATAAACTATTACATAAGGATGTTAAAAATACATTTCAATAAATAAAAATAAATACAAAACACCACAGATATTCAACAACCAGTTTAAATACTTGTTGAGGTTCTTCATCAATTGTTAAAAAATCAAATAACTCCTAAATGATTTAAACTAGTATTTATCTTCTATAATAAACAAAATACCACTTTAACTGTTACTTTCATCATTAAGGTATTCAGTAACAAGATTTACAATACGTGGCTATGCTTATTATACATCAAAAAGAAATCATTATAGATGTAAGGGCGAATGGTACAACATAATCTTTCAGGATGTAGCTTATGTACATTTCTATGTGTAGTTTGGCTCCCTCTCAAGAACACAGGTCTAGGTCTTCACTCCACACTAACTCTAAAGGTGAACAATGTATGACATTATTGATAAGAAAGTTGGACACTAACCATGATACTCTACCACAATAAATGCCATGTTGGATACTAACCACCTCAAAACTAACTTAATAAACATATTTATAAAAAAATATTTTTTTGGCTATTTAGTTTATATTTTAAATTTCTATAAACAAATAATTTTTATCTTAAAAAATATATGTTAAAGATTTATAGACAAAGTCACTAAGTTAAAATAAATACTTACAAATGGAATTTAATTTTGGAAAAAAAAATAATAAACTTAATCATTCTTGTAATGGCTTTTTTAATTCAGAGTTTGGCCATCATTAGCGTAGTATCCATTAGGCGTTTGATTTTCCAGCAAACAGGTTCGTTTTTATTCTTTTTTTGTTTTATTTCCCCTTTCTTTATTTTACTCTTACCCCTTCTTTTCTCCATTTTCCTTACCCATGTTATAAGTTTTGTTCACTATATTATTATTGGTGTTTTCAGAATTTTTTTTTTCTATTCATTTCTTGGTATACTTCACTTATATTTGGCCTCTTTATCAATTATTATTGTTACATATATTTTCTTCCTCTCAATTTTCATTTTCTTTCCATATTTCAATTTTTAAATTATTAATAACTAATATGTTCATACTTCTTTGCATTATATAACTTCATTTTTATTTCATTTCCTTAATTATGTTATTATACCCAATTTTTCAATTACCTATGTATACATTTTATTTCCCGCTTCTCTTATCACTTCATTTTATTAATTCTATTTTGTAAAATTATTGATTTTATGTTATTCTGTTTATACTTTCTTTTTTATTTTCTATACTTACTGTGGTTGTTATCTTGTTCTGTTTTTAGCCCAGAAGGCTAGAAACTCTAGCCGAAACGTTGGCACAATAAAATAGGTTAATCCAACTTATTTGAGTTTCTCTTTGACCGCACCCCCAACCATCTTCTCCTCGTTCGTCATCTACGGTCAACTATCTCTCATAATTATTAATAACTTATACATTAAATAAAGCAGTCTACTTAATAAATACATGTTTTGTTTTAAATTTATTGGTTAGCCATCTTTCCTACCTTAAGCTGTATGTTAAACAAAACAATAACCAAAAAATTTGACTCTTTTATGAAGATACTTATTCTAAATTAAATTATTCTTACTTGCTATTGAATACTCACTTAGCTGCCTCCCTGTGTTCATGGTTAGTAAAAAAAAAAAAATAAATATTGAAACAAACACCATTTTAAAATCTAGTATTCTGAAACCTATTCTTCCATACATAAAGAAAGATTAACTAAAACAATTTATAATTAAAATAATAATAAATTTTCAAATTTACATACATAAAATTAAAAACACAATAAATCTTAATGGAAGAATAGATTCCAAATAATGAACACCTTACAATCAGTAATATTAACCTAAATACCTTCTAAATTAATATTATAAAAAAGGATGGAAAAAAACTTAATCTTTTTTCTGCTTTCTTTCTTTCTGGATGATTAAATAGCATTCTTCAATTCTTTATTTATATCAGTTCTGAAGCAATGAAATAATCCTTTTGATGTTTTGTTGGAGATATTAAATAATTTAATTAACTAATATCAATTATAAGAAAATCAGTCACTATCTATTATTTTGTTTATGCACAATTAACTTTTTTGGTTCTAGTTATACACAATTAACTTTTTTCGTTCTAGTTATTCATAATTGGATAGTTTTTTAAATAAACAAACATGAATATTCACCTATTAGCTGATTTTGTTTTCGTAATAAGTTCTTCATGATGTTTATACCATTCTTCTAATTCTTTTTTTGCAGCAGCTCTCCATTCTTCTTTCTTAATTTCCTCGTTTTTATCTAACAATCATGAAATTAATTATCAATAATTACTTTAAATTAATTCATAAACTACATAAATATCA
>NW_027108478.1:345878-361223 GCF_000696795.3 Halyomorpha halys
TTTTCATATCCTTAAGTTATTTCTTTAACAGTGGTGGTAATTTTTTTAGTTATATATTCCTAAACCTATTTATTGGAACTTTCTAAGAAATTATATTTACTTACACATTTTAAGAAAGCAAAAGTTAAATTAAAATATGATGTATGTAAACAGATGAAAAAATCTAAGCTACAATATTCACATATAAATTGAAATAATTACATCATATAAATCAGGTAAAGAAAGATTACAAAAAAGAGTACAAATCTAGGCATTCCATTTACAAGACATTTCTATTACCTCCATTAAGAACTCCTAAGTAAATATAGAAAATACGGAGTTAGGAATCAAATTAAAAGGTATACACACTAAAAAAGGCACATCTTTACTGTACCTACTCATGACAAAATTATTATTTTATAAACTATCAATTAATCTTACCTAAGGATGCAATAGTTTTTAAGGAATTCCTGTAACTAGAAGCAGTGTTTGTGAAACAAATGTTTGTTTAAGGGAAGTTAAGGTTTAGATTTAAAGAAAACCCTTCATCAGGTCTTCCTATGGAGTGTTCATAAATAAATTTTAACATACAGAATGTGACCTCCAAAATGACCAAACTTGTCAATCTTAGAGGAAATTCAGATCTGAATTAAAAAATAAGTTCCTATAAAGGGTATTCCAGGAGTACAGACAGTAATTGTGGGAGGGAACCTATACCAAAAATAGAGTTCAACCTGCCAATCTCACCTTCTTATCTCAATACACTGATGATATAATTTTTTAACACAACAGCAGTTGCATGTCAACTGAGAGATAATATACGAACATTTTTGAGTGTAGCTAGCGCCTCTTCGATTCCACAAAATCTTCACTCTTGCTATCCTCCTAGCTTAATGTCAAATTGCTCCTTGTCAAAAACAAAATTAAAACAAAGTACACATAGTGCAGATGTCTGAAGTGTGATCATATTTTGTGTTTGTTAATGTGTGCAACTGGTTGTAGGAGAGAAAAATACTGTTAAGTTCATCAATTTTCCCAGTTTGAACAAGAATTATTTGTTATTAAATTATTATAACAACTTTTATTCCATAAAATAATTTGATAGTTAAATTTTAACCCATGTGTATAATATTTTATACTTTTAACATTTTCTAATTTATTTTGTTTTAATATATTTATATTTTGAGACCTAAATACTTTTGCCAAATTTCTATTATATTCTAAACAATTTTGTGAGTATAATTTAACAAAATAGAAGAGACAACTCACAGATGAGATGTAACTTATATGCCACAAGGGGAATACTTGAGTTTTAAATGGTTTTCCAAGAAAACTATGTTTTCCTTATAAATATTCCAATTTTTCTACTATGACTGAACATTTCTCAACTTTTGTCACCATTTTCAGAATCTACGATGAATTTCTAATCAGATAGCAACCAATTTGTAGATAGATATCGCCATGCTAGGCGATTATAGAACCCTAAGTAAAGTAAACAAGTAAAAGTTGATAATTTTCAGAAATACTTAGTAGATTTTCATACTGTGAATAAAAGAGGAAAGACCTTGAGGATTTAAAATAAAAATATTACTTTATTTTATCAGCTTTACAACAGTAAGCCAAACTTTATGAAGCTAGTTTAACTTCGATGAGATATTGAAGTTGGAAGGTAAAAAAAAAATTAAGGTATCTACAATGATGTGATGTCCTTGGCTATTCCTGAAAAATGTTTTGACATTGACCATTCATTTGGAATAGTCTTTATTAATTGTCAAATAATTGTACTTTTAGTTATTCTTTACTATTTTTACTAAAATATTAATGTGGGTTTACTATTGCAGATTAATTTATAATTTTTTTAAGGGTGATCATCACAAGGCAGTAATTAGAAAATGAAGTGACATCAAATACTAACATAGTTTTCCATTTAGTAATCTCTGTCGGTTTGATGTTAGTGTGAGTTATTTTATTTTGGTAAAAGGACTCAACATACAGCTAGATATAGTGAATTGTTACCAAAAAGCTATTAAAGACAGAGCCAGGGTTTTAATTAGACATAACTGTTGGCAGTTGAATGAAGACAAATAAGGTTTTAGTTTCCAATGCTTATCTCTTCTCTAGGATTAAAAGGCAATGACATACCAAATTAAACTGAAGGGTGAAAAGACATCATGGATTTTCTTGCTGACATGTTACAGAAAACCTATTAAAACAAAAATCATTAAAAGTTTCTCATAACTTAACAGTAATGCCGTTTCACTATTTGAACGCAGAAATTGTAATAATACACCTGAACTTTTTACATTTTAGTATTTTATTTCACTTCATTTTCTAATTAATAGCCGTCTTAAAAAAATATATATATAATTGTTGCAAAAACTATAAAACCATTCCAAATGAATAATACTAAGCTTGCAGTAGTAACCCACTTTAGAAACACTGTTGGAGGAAATAGATAAGAATAAGATAGTGAAAACAGGACAAAAAAAGTGCTAGGTCCTCATATTGTAGGTATTGGTATTTGGTGGGGGAACTAGTCTGGCAAGTGGGATTCCTGGTCCTTTTTGCCAACCACTTGCAGCTACCAGCCAGAGTTGTCGCCAAGACTAACCAAGGTAGGAGTGTCAAGATTCATTTTTCAGGACCACCAAAAACAAACTGCCCCAGGAGGGAATCAAATCCACAACATTCTGAACCTGGCACACTGGGACCTACACCTCAACCTGCATGGCCATCATGTCCCTCAAATTGTAGGTATCTAATGTTTTTTGACCTCCTAACCTCAATATCTCTTCCAAATTAAACTAGTTTTGCAAAGTTGAAAAGCTAACGATATGAAGTAACTTTTTTAAATCTTTAAGATCATACCTCAAAAATTCATTTCGAAAAATTCTACAGAGTATTTCTCAAAATTATTTATTTTTATTTGTTTACTTTGCATTGGCAGCTATAGGCCCCAAATGATAAGATATTTTTCAACGAATAGGTCACTGCCTTATAGGGAATTCATGGTAGATTTTGAAAATGGTGATAAGCGTTAAAGAGCATTCAGTTACAGTAGAGAAAAATGTTTTCTAGGAAAATCCTTTAATGAATCATATTTTGACAATGGATTGAAATAATAAAGTGAGATTGGTGGGACCTAACTACATTAATAAAGGAACTACATTAAAAGATGGGCATGAAGCTGTGTCCGGACGATCTGAACCACACGGTACGGCTCAGGTCTAAACAGGAAGGAGCGCTGGGCCCTATTATTGTGAGATTTGTATGTCTAAAACTGAGAGATGAGCTGGTGTGGCAAAGAAGAGCTAAACGGGATTTCCCCACTCGCCAGTTAGGTTGAGATGAAAATGACGTGCACCGTGTATATTTAACACCTCACAGTTATGACTAATGTCCTCAGTTCCTGTCACGTTAATGCACAATTCCTTATTGCCCACTTTGATGAATTTAAAGTCCTTCCTCGACAATTTTTACCACATAATAGCTGTATCTGAAATGTGGCTCAAACTATTTATTCCTTCCTCTCAAGTTTCTATTCCCAATTACGCTTTCTTTCACCATGACAGATCCGATCGCACTGGAGGTGGTGTTGGGTTGTATGTGCATGTTAGTCTTAAGGTCAAAATCCTGCTTTGTTCCCCTTCTCCTATCTTTCCTCATGCAGAATACATGTTTGTCGAAATTTAAACCATATCTTCTTCCTTGTTATTTTCCATCGTTTATCGACCTCTCCGAGTCCCACTCGATAACACCTTCGAATCCTCTCTTGTACAACTCGTTTCCACTTATTCCAATATTATTATCACTGGTGATTTTAACACCAACATGCTCTCTCAATCCAGTGATAAATCCTTTCTTGCTGATGTAATATTTTCCCTCAATCTTTACCTCGTTCCTTTTTCTCCTTCACATCACACACAATCCTCTGACACCTGGTTAGACATTTTTATCTGTGCCTCTCCTGTAAAAATCCTTTCCTCTTCCCAGCACCCTGTTCCCTTCCTCTCATCTCACGATCTGATCCAAATATCGTACGACCTACCAGTTAAATGCTTTACTCCTAAAATTATATCATACCTTCATCTGGACCTACTTTCCTATGAATCCCTTCAACCTGACCTTGATTCCGTTCAGTGGAACATTATGCACTCCTATAATTTCATCGACCCTGTGAAATCCACCCTCACTTCACATCTGCAATCTATATTTGACATCCATGCTCCTCTCAAAACCCAAACCTTACGCCGTCCAACTGCACCTTGGCTTACTTTTGAAATAAATGCAATGATAAAACAAAGAGAAGCAGCTAGACGCAAATTTCGTCGTACATACCTGTCTGCAGATTATACACATTTTAAACAACTCCGTAATGCAACCCAATTAGCAGTTCGATGTTCTAAATCCCTTCACATTCATCACACCCTATCCAATGCTCCCGATCCCAAATCCAAGTGGAAAATACTCTAAAATTTATCCCTACCAGAATCCAATAACCTCAGCCCTCTTCCAATAACACCTGATGATCTCAACAATCATTTCACATGCCATGCTACTGATCCATCAGTCTTTCCTGAAATTCCAAATAACACCTTCAATCCTGAAAACTTTTTTTTTCCCACATAAATTATGAAGAATTACTAGTCACTATACTAAGATCCCATACCAACGATCATGGACCGGACAAAATTTCTGTTAAGTTAATTAAATCCTGTCTCCCAGTCCTTATTCCCGTACTTTATCATATATACAATTTTTCCTTGCAAAATGCCACATTTCCTTCTCGTTAGAAAACCGCTTTAGTTTGACCATTAAATCCCAAATCCTTCTTCACCTAATGACTTCCATCCTATTTCTCTCCTCTCTAATCTTTCTAAGCCGTTAGAACACCTTGTTCAAAACCAACTCTCAAACTTTCTAGAAGAACGTTTCCTCATCAATCCTCTCCAATCCAGCTTTCGACCTGGCTATTCAACACAATCCACTCTCCTTAAAATAACTCACAACCTCCAAACTGCCATAGAAAACCAAAACCTAACTATCCTGATCCTCCTTGATTTCTCCAAAGCATTTGAAACGGTTGACCATAACATCCTTCTTAACAAACTACGAAATCTTCCTCAATCTAACAGTGCTTTGCGCTGGTTTTAATCCTTCCTTTCCGATCGCTCGCAGTACGTAGTGGTTCCTGATAAGCCACCATCATTGACTTGACCCCTTATCTGTGGTGTCCCCCAGGGTTCATCGCTTTCCCCCACCCTTTTTCCCATCTACATTAATGACCTTCCCCTCCTTATCCGACATTCCCAATACCATTTGTACGCTAATGATTTCCAAATTTACCTTTCCTTCCCATCTTCTGACCTATAGGTTGCCAAAGAGAAGCTTCAAGAAGACTTGAATCAAATTAGTCACTGGGCACAAGAAAACAAGCTAAGTTGAATGCAGAGAAGACTAAAGCAATCGTAATAGGATCCAATCACCTCCTGAAAACAATTCCTCATATTCCAAATAACAATCCAATACAATTCCATCCACATGCTAAAAACATTGGTTTCACTATAGACCAAACTCTCTCCTGGAAAAATCACAATAAATCTAAAAGGAATAAATGAAAACTAGTTTAATGAAGCAAAAGTTTTATATTTAAATTATAAATTTAAACTTTTTAATCCAAATAGATTTTACTTACTTCATAAGAAATAACATAAGTAACAAAGATAACCTATTATTATTATCATGGCACTACAGTCCAGCAAGAACCCGGGCCTCTTGCACCACAGCCAGCCAATCTACATAGTCTCTTGCTTTCTCCTTCTATCTGCCAACATTCAAGAGCTTCAAGTCCTCCTCCACATTGCCTCATGATGGTTTTATAAATGACCACTCTCATTCTTTTAGAGAGAGCTCTAAACTTCAGTATATTCTGCAGTAAGAAATAACATCTATTTCCTGCTGCTATCAGGATAGCCGGAGAGGCCAGGGCCTCTATTTCACTCTCTACTTTGTTATCATCTGTAACCAGGCTTCTCAGGTACTTAAACTGGTTTACAGAACTGAAACTGTGGTCTCTGAACGTCACTTTGCACATTCTCTTCCATATCCTTTCTCGAGTTTTCTTCCTTATCTTCCCGTCTTGCCTTCATTCACCTTAAAGCCCAAATCATATGCTGTTTCTTCGAATTCCTAGAATGTTCCTTTTAATGCCGCTCGGGTACTTGCAGCAATGACAACACCGCCTGCATATGTTGAGACAGTCTATTGCAAATGGTCCCTCCTGGATTAGTTCTGATTGAACGGATAGTTACTCCTAATGCTATATTAAAAAGAAGAGGAGTCGGAGGATCCCCCTGTCTCAAGCCATTCTCCACAGAAAATTCCTGGTATAGCGTATTTCCAAGCTTAACTCTGCAGGTAGTGTTCATTAGTGTAATTTTTCGGTATGCCTACCTTTACCATGGCTTTTAAAAGTTCCATTCTGTCTATACTGTTATAAGCTTGTTTAAAGTCCATAAAAAGCAGATGTAGGTCTATGTTATACTCATAACACTTTTTCATTGCCTGCCTCAGGGTGAATATCTGGTCAATTGTCGATCTACCGGACCGGAATTCTCCTTGAAATTCTCCTATATTATTTTCTGTGAAATTGGACACTATTTTATGAAGAAGCACTGCCAGTATATAAGAATATAATTACAATTAAATAATCAGATAAAAAGTCAAATTTTATACATACCCACCCTTATAAAAACAAAAAAGTAAAATATTAATTTACCTATGATTGGTTATAAACAAAACAATATTGTTTAAATTCATTATAAATCATAAATTGTCGTCCATTATTGACTTTGTTACATAGTATTAGTAATTTCCATCTAATTAATTTACTCTAAGACCATAATGAAGCATTTTTAAACCAATTTATATATGTATTGTTTTATTTAACATCTATCTTTTCACAGCAAAGTTTGAACAACAACTTTGAAACTACTCCATAGAAATAATGAAAATTATAAGGCTTAGCTAATCCAAAGGTTTAGAATGCCATCCAACTTACTCAGAGCATATTAGAAAATTAAATATGGGGAAAATTCAAAAGATAATACCTTTTTCTTCTAATAACAATTTTTGCTGCTCCCTCCATTTTCTAATTTTTTCAGGTTCTTCTCTTGGTACCTGCTTTATGGGAGTTGGGCTTAGATTCCTGATATCTATCATGGAAAATTAAATAAGATAAGTATGGTACACACTAAATAAATCATTAATAAACTAAAAGCATATTAGAATAATTTTATTTTAAAATTATTACTTATAGTAGCACCTTGTGTTTATGATTTTTAAAAATTAAAATAAAAAAAAAAAAAAAGATATTGATGGATATAATAAGAACATCTTTTTACAAACAACACTGCCATTCCCAATATTTAGACCAACACAAAAGAATATATATCTCTTAAGGATCAACAAATCAATTATTATAATAGCAATGAATAAAAATGATAGATTTTGTCATTTGAAAAATTAAGGTCAATGATATGAACATCTAATAAAAATGGCACTCAGCTAGAAGTCAGAGAACAGACAACTGTATAAATCAAGATCAGTGGTTTCAACATGTATTAGGTGTTAAAGTATTTACACTTATTTCAGTTAAAGAGTATGAAAATCAAATCGATTGAACAGTTAATAAGACAAGAATCATTATGCCAACAATTATTGCCATAAAAAATCTAAATTTTGTACAACATAGAGAATAATTGGAATGGCAATTATCAGTAACAATCTTCAATCAGTTAAAAAAGTTAACAGAATGTCCTGAGACCAAATTTCATTACTTTGGTCTATGATACCCTAAAATAGTGACCATCAAGCCATCTTAGTTAAATAGGTTTATGTGATATGGAATATGAGAATCTAATAGCAAACATGTAAATATTTATCAAAAAATAAAGACTTTTAAAAAGGATGTAATGTAATGATAAAGTCTCTGAATTTATTTAACTTTTTTTTGCCAATAATACAAAAGTTTAACAAAACATAACGTAGCCATGTACTTATAAATGCTACTGGAAGAGATCGAGTGGTCTTGGCTTTTTCCAATTTAAACTCCTGTATCTATTTTTCTCCTTTAACTATCTATCAAATTCTTTAAGATTTTCAATTTATACATTGTTTATTATTTCTAATAATAGGAATCAGTTATTTACTTCAAATAAGCAAAATTAATGATACTTTAGAGGAAGATTTTTTTTTTTACAATTCATCATTTAAGCTCTGTCAGACTATTTTAATGATAATGAGACCTATGCAGTATTAAAGACCACTTAATTTTACATTGATTCACCGAGTTTAATCAAAATCGTTAAAGCTGATTTTGAGAAAATCCTAACAAGGTATAAAATCGAATCTCTAAAGTGGCACTTCCTGTAATTCAATTTTAACAAAAAAATTGTTAAAACATCCCAGCCATATACATGCCCTAAATTTATAATTTCAGTTTTATACAACTATTCTTCTTGAGCTAGGCTATTCACACCCACAGACCATTTTTTAAGACATGGTTATTTGGACTCAAGGGACTTCAGTCAGGAAATTAAAAAAACATGAATTTCCATTGACCACTCAAATTTGAATTGTGCAACATCCCAATATATCTCCTTACTATATATTTAATATGCAATGGTAAGTGAAAGTAAAAAATATTAATACCGAAATAAGCAGAAAATATTAATAATTATAATGAAAATGGATTTCACATGTAATTAGACAAATAATGACAATTTCTCATTTAAAAGTGGTAAAATAAATTAATTAACATGATTTGAAACCCCAAGAATAGCTAATGATGCTAACTAAAACTGGGCAGTTCATATTTTTAACATAATTTCAATGTAAAATTATACAATATGATGGACATGAATGTATTAATCACCTCGTAATCATAATGTATGTAAAGTTGATATATATTACACTTATTTTCATTTTAAAATATAACACTTATGTTCTTCAGAACATAAAGAAGGGCCTTGAAGATGGAAAACAGTCCAAAAAGTTGATCTAGGAATGAATTTATTTGAGATAGACAAAATAAAATCAAAAGGGACAAATAATAATTATGTTGTTGGTATCAAACTCTTTATCCTTAGAAAAAATTAATACTGGATTTCCACAAAAAAAATAAATAAAGGTTTAGTAATGAAAAATAAAACAAGACCAGGAACTTGAATATGGGCAAAATTACAATATGTATTTTTTTTTATACTACACTGAGTATACACAACTCACCATTAGTCTGAGGAAGATCAAATCTGTCTGGTTGTCCCAGTCCATTTATCATTTCAAAACTTCCAGTAATTTCACTCATATCAGGATCAGTACCTAATATTGAAACATAACATAAGTAAATAAACTCAAACTTCCTTTTTTTTTCTCTTTTTTTTTTTAACACAAATAACACTATCACGAATAAATGGACTGGTTAAGTAGCATAAAATATATTAAGAATAGCAATCAATTATGAATAATATTGATGGTCCAACTGAAACACTAAACAAATAACTAAATTCTGCATTAGGTAAATTGAATAAAAATAACAAGAAATATGCATTAAAAATGCTATAGATCTGAAAATAATTAAGATTAACAGGTTAAAGAAGAGAAAGTGATAATTTTAGATGTGAAATCACTGTTAATAAATGTATTGGTTGATGTAGTAACTAAGCAAATAAATATTAATAGGAATGAAACTAGCATAAAAGAAAATAATCATGTTTAAAAAAAGTACAAAGTTATGAAGAATAAGACAGGAAGGATGGTGGTCAAAAGAATGTGCTCCTGGCTGGGAACTCTAGTAATCTAATTAGTAAATTAAAAGAAAATATGGAAGTTTAAAAAATTGATATATTTAACTGGCAGTAATAACTGTGACAGTAATGAATAATAAAAAATTAAAAATGAACTGCTGAAGTAGTAAAAGATAAACTAACGAAATGTAATTAATCAAAGTAATAACAAATATAGTAGTAAAACAGAAACAGAAAACATTTAATGATGAAGGAACTAATGAAAAAGTATAAAATAATAACATATAGGAAATTGCTAGACATATGTCTGTGTGATGGGTAGTACAGAACTAATCAAATTTAAAAGTAAATAAGGAAGATATTTACCTAAAGAAAGGGTAGGAAAAGTGACCATTATAAATAACAGTTCATTCTATTTAGTATGACATTAAAAAATAAAAACATATACATGTTCAAATCTCCCCACCTAACCACTACAATTTTTTGAAATTTGATTTAATTATGGCTGAGTCATGACAGCTGCATGTGGTCTATCTTTTGGGGATATTGTGAATTTGTTAACCTACTCCAGCTCTTTTTCAGCATACCTAACTCTAGAATTTGCAGTGGGACGAGGTAATTTTTTTAAAGATTCTGATAGTAAATCAGATTTAAAGTAGAATCCAAATTGGGCACTTTTCCGAACTGATGCATCTTGAAGCCACCATAAATTGACAAAAACTAAATACAATTTTTTAACAGGTTTTAAAGATTTAATGGTGCAAAAAATGGAAAACATTTAAAGAACAAAATTTGTCAAGAATTTAATTTCTTGTAAGAATCCCTTATCATAAATGAGGCATTTACTTATTTAGAAGTTATCATAACAGCCATTTCAGTCTCCTTGGCTGGTTAAAATATGATGATGGAATCTTAAGGATAATTAAATTCTAAAACAATTTTTTTGGGGGGTTCTTTCCATTTTCTGCACCGATTAAATTGAAGTTTTGAATCAAAAATTAAAAAAAAAAAAATTGTCTGCGGCTTTTAATGATTTAGCCCTATTTAGTCAGGATGTACCAGATACAAATTCTTAAAATTTCATTTACTATCGAAATACGCCAACAAGTAGCCCATTCTGTGGGAAATTCTAGAGTTAGCAGTGCAGGAGAAGAACTGGAGGTAAGAAATTTAAAATACCCTCAAAATACAGACCATATGCTCATGACCCAGTAAAATTCAAATCAAATTTCAAATTTTTTTCCATTTCTCAAATCAAAATTACCACTTTTGAAATTTTTAAGCCACACAAAGCACCATGATTTATCAAGAGTGTGCTCACCGTAGCAGTTTTCTTTAAATGGTAACAAAAAATCAATGCTGTCTACAGATCATAATTTTGAGGCATGAAATTGCTGTTATAGGAAACTTGTGAGTTCAAAATCTTATGCCATCTATTTGTCAATTCCAGCTTCATATTTTTAGATTCAAAACGATAAAGAAGGAAACAGAATTATAAAAAGTTGAAAAGAGATACAAAGCTGAACAAATTATAAATATGCAGTACTAGCCAAGAGGGGTTCAAAAAGGAGGTTTACCTGGAAAGTAAACCTCCTTGTTTGTGCCGCGTCGATTGGTCCCTGAAACATTAAAAAAATATTCTATTTTTTCTGATTTTCTCCCATCATAGCATGAATAAATTCATGCAGTTTTTTAGAAACTTCAAAATCTATACCTAATTAAATAATAGCAAATGCTCTAATTTTGTGTAATCTATATTATTTTTTTTTCACCCTGGGAATGATTTAGGAGCTTCCCCTCATACAATAAGTCCAATAATTAATTTATTTTATACTCAAATAATTTTAAGTCATATAACTGTAGGTTATCATATGAAACTAGAAATTAATTTATCAAAATGGCATATGGCAATTGTAAAGTAAAATAGGTCTCATTATTTTTAAACATACATTTAAATTTTAAAAATTTCATCAAAAAGTATAGTAAATAACATTAAATAAAAAGTTTCAAATAGTTCCCTTTTTATAATTGCGTATCCTATAACATAAAATATCCATTTTTCTGAAAATGTCTGTTTGATGAAAAACCATAATCAAACCAGCTCTCAACTAACCATTAGTATTTTAGGGTTAAAAAAGTAATGCAAATATAAATAAAATTACCATTGACAGGAGGTGCCACCACTTGTTTTAACTCATCATCAAGAGCAGCTAATTCAGACTGCTCTCTAGCTAGAAACTCAGCTGCAGGATCAACTTCATTTTCATCAAAATTGTCACCAAAACTATCCATGTTGTGAACACTATCTGTAAAAACAAATAAAAAACAACTATAAATACTATGAATATAGTTAACTCCAAATTATTTGTGATACAGCGAACACATAAATGATAAAATATTTTTGTTGTAGGTACACACACTATAAAAAAAATAAAACCATGGGTTGTACTTTTCTTGGCCAAAGAAAAATATTGATGAGGGATATAACCTTTGTGATTTTTGAAAAGATTTCATGATCATGGACAGAATTTGTGTAGTTGCAATTGTATGGTAATCAATAAAACTATCAGCACTCTTGAAGCCATGGAGAAACTGCTGCAAAGTGAGGAGAATAATTCAAAAAAAATATAAACCAACAACATCCACAGAAGGCAAGAAATTAGACACAACCACATTACCTGAATCGGTGAGAACTAAACTGTTCCTAGAGGGGTTAATGTTGGAATAAAATATTGATTGGAAGAGCTGTGATGACAGTGATCCTTGCTTTCAGCAATTTACGGGTGAGGAAATTATCAACAAAGCAATATAATCAATCAGCTATTCTAAAATATGGGCTCAGTTCAACAATAAAAAAACTGCGGGGGCTTCATCTTTTTCAGTTTTAAGCATATATTATGAATATGATAATCTGGAAATAGAAATATTAATAGAATTATAGATAAAAAATGATTACATGGAAAATTTTTCACAAGGATTTAATTGAATACATTAGTAGCTTCACTAATATTTAAGCTAAAATACACACTCAGGAACTCTCACCACAACCTGGTTGGCTATAATGGCCTCCTGTAGAAGAACCAGTCAACTGAAGCATATGGACAACATCAAAATGCAGATATGTGCAATCTAGCATGGGGGTGTAGCATTGTTAAATAGACAACGAGCAATGAACCGACAGGTAAAAAGTATAAACTGAAGCTTTATAGCTGAGTAGAGTAGAAATGTGCATAAAAGGCCAAATACTATTTGAATGGTTCCAATACTTCAATCATTATGGTCATTTAAAAAAAAAGTATGCTTTACGTTTGTTGAAATAAAAAACAGTCAAATCATCAATAAAAATAATATCATTAACTTTGTGAAATGATTAGAAAAACAATTTTTAGCAATAATTATACTGTTAAAAACATTATTAAAGTATCGGGCTAATTTTGACAAATCACAAAACCAATACCTGTGTAAGGCTAGAAAATAAAAGTAGTATCTAACAACACTAAAATTACAAAAAACATGTAAAGGGGTGAAAATCTTAAAATAATTGTGATGTATTATCAAGAAAATATAATAATTATAGTGATAATTAAGATGAATATCTATAAAAAGATTTGGAAAGACTATAAATAATTTTAAACATTTCAAAAACTCATATTCTGAACACAGAAAAAAAACAGTCCAAGACAAACAATTTAGCTTAAGTTAATGTGTTCCTGAATTACTTAATACAAAAATAATATTTCACAAAGCCAAGTCTATTAAGATGAAACAAGATATCACATTACTTATTCCACAAAAATTTTAGAACCATTCTAGAAAATTCACTAATATAAATCATAATAAATTAAGCTAGAGTATGTATACAATAAAATAAAAAGTTTAGAACTATGAAATATTGATCTCGTAAACTGGTTTTAAGTTTAATGATGGAGAAAGAATTTCCTTCCATGATTTTTCAAAATTAAGATTAAACTTGAGTTTGAAATGTGCACAGGAACCATAAGAAATATTAGCATTAATAACATATTAAAAAAAAAAAAAAACTCAGTTCCATTAAATTAAATCCATTTGTAATCAAACTATCTTATCTAATACAAAATTGTACTCATCATGACCTGTTATTATAAATTAATGTCTCTAGAAAAACAAGAATAAGGACTATGAATAATCAAAACTAAATCTAATAAAGAATATTAACAATAATTCAACTATCAACAAATATAATTTAAAATAACACGAACTAACATGCCAAACTTTCAGAGAGCCAGGTGTCAAACTGATAATTCGTAATGCTTAGAACAGAATCACAAAGAAGTAGTATGTACAAAGAAATCTAAGCAAATATCGGACGTTTTTCTTAGTGCTTTCTTCAGAGTAACTAACTAACAACTAAAGTAAACGATCGATGAATATTACAGAACCTAAAATTAAAATTAATTTAAGGAATAATTTAAAAAGTCAATTAAAATTCGTATTATCATAAAATGTATTATCGAGTGGGTACAAAAGGAAGTAATGTGATTGTAGATATTTTATTGAACGAATTATGCCCATCTTTGCTGGAATGAAATATTTAAGAATTAAGAGTAATATTTATTTTTCCACATGATTTGATATGTTCCAGACGCTGGGATACCTGGCTTTTACCTAGGAGACTCAGGTTTGATCACTAATACTGGAACCACTACCCCTCATTACTCTCCCACTTTTCGAGGGATTTATTAGAGTGATATCTGATTCGTAGGCAGCTTGCTCCCTTGAACTTCACCGAAGGTCAAGATACGGCATATTCATGGAATGGCAATGATCATAGGGAATGGATGACAATGATCATATTGAGGAGGAATTGAGCTTGGACGCATCAAGCTGGAAAAAAGAATAGGGTTTAAGAACGGCGTGATAACTAATAACTCATACACAACAAAAACGGTGAACAGAATACATGGAACGACTGTAGGTAATTCTCCACTAACACAATACAGTGTTCTCTTATCTCTGAATTATCTGCCTAGTACCTGGGGTAGTGTCAACCAGTAACCCAAAATAATTTTCTTCAACACCAAGGGGACAATAGATGCGAATTGAGTTATTTTCAGTTGAGTATGTTAGACTGCGTCGAATTCAAGCGTAAAGATTAACAAACTTCTTTGTCCTTGAAGTCGAGAGCCCGGAACCCTAGTGTGCCACCTTAAACCCACTGGAATAAGAAAATACGGTTGGATGAATACGATATTGTTAAAGAAACAAAGTAAATAAATGGAAAAATCAAGTAGCTATGATTTTTTTAATACATTGTTTGGGTTTGCATTTAAAATCTTCGACCTATGCAGATGACCGGAAGTTTATTACAGCCAATAATTACTGTACATTTTTCCAATCCACGTTCTATCCATTGTGTGTTGGATAATTTATTTGTGGTTCTGTGGCAACACTGTCTCGACCACGTTTCATGTATAACCTTACACATTGTAAATATGAGTAAGTCTCTTCTATTGTTACGTTCCGTGTTGTTACTGTGTTCAATAAATATTGTCATAACTCCATGACCTGTGTTATCTTTTGC
>NW_027108478.1:367328-374899 GCF_000696795.3 Halyomorpha halys
CGTTCCGTGTTGTTACTGTGTTCAATAAATATTGTCATAACTCCATGACCTGTGTTATCTTTTGCTCTAAACTATAGAATCTTATATTCAACATTGTGATCTATCAACAACGCGAAAAACATTATTCATATCTTTTTTATGTTAAAGTTAAATAAATTTGCTAAAATTTTAGCTTTAAAAGAGCTCTTTACGTTTATTAGTAATCAAGATAAAGTTCCTCCACTAATTGGTTATAAAAAAAAATGGCTATTCGTGTGGGATAAATTAATTTTATCTGTAAAAAAAAAACTTAACTGAAAGCAAATTGAATGAAATACTAATCAAATACAGTGACCAAAAAAATTTATTTTTAGTTTAATACATTTTATTTTCGTAAAAAAATATTGAAGTTTTTACTGTGCAACTCTCCTTAACAAATAATTGTTTTCATGAAAAAAACGAGATATTTAGTAAAAATTTAATTATTATATTAAAAAAAAAGTAATCGTACAAGTGAATATTGAGAAGTTTTAAGTAATCCTCAGGTCAAAACAATACCAGGACTAGTTGTGGATTAGTAGCTTTAAAGGGTAACTGATAGCACTCACTAATAGTAATACATCAAGCCAGTTAAAACTTCGCAGGTCCCACAAAGGGTAGTAAAACATGTGAGTTAAGTTCCGTGACTAAAGACAGAATTGTTTCCTTATTCTAACAAGGTTTCAGTATGAGAGAGATTGGTAAACAAGTTAAACGGAGTCATACCACTGCACAATACATAATCAAAAGTTTATATATGGATCTATAGACAATATAAAACGCTCAAGGCGGCCTAAAATAATAACTACTTGAGAAGCCAGAGTACGATATTGTACGACTAGCTAGTAAAAATCCAAAAATTAGTTCCAGGGAATTAAAAGAACATTTAGAAACAACGTCTGGAAATCAGTTACGTCATAATCTATAAAGGATCTCTAACCAGTATCACGCCACCGTATTATAGCCAAATCTTTCGTTCCCATTGATCTGAAGAACTGCTACCAAGTGATCCTGAGGAATAGATACTTAAGAAACAGTTGACACCATCTTACGCCAGACCTCCTTCTTAGTGCTATATAGGAAGAAAATAACTTTATTAAAATTGTTGTTATCTTGAAACCAGAGAATCGTCTTTATGAACGGGAGATAGTGACACGTCTGTAGTGCAGCAAATGGAAGCTCCAATAGGGATCGATGTGCTCCCATAACCGCACGAAGAATGGTTCTGATGATAAAATAAGGTTTAATAGAACAATGTTGTGATTGCTTCAAGGTTTAGATATTTTTAGTGAAATTAATTATGCGGTGTTCGTGCCTTTTTCGTTCGAAAGTAAAAATAAGTTCAAATGAATTTAAAGTACGAATTATGTTTCTTTTATTAGGTTCAAATTAATAAATACACAGTTAACTGTATTAGCCAAGATCACAAATGCACCGCATCGCTCCCCTCCCGGTTAATTAGTTTTTTATTCCATTTACAAATGCTTTCCCCCTCTAGCTTCCGTTATTTCCCAACGGAGTGGAAACATGCTATCGTTGTTCCACTCCTCAAGCCCAGAAAACGAGGAGCGGATCCGGTAGATTACCGGCCCATCAATCTCCTCAATCACATCTCAAAAATTTATGAGAAGCTAGTCTTCATACACATCCGCAAACACTGCGACACACAAGACGTCATCCCCCCGGAACAAACCGGGTTCTCGCGTGGTGTGAGCTGCTACCACAATGTGGCCAAGCTGCAAAGCGATGCAGCAAACAACCTAAATAGGAACCTTGCCACTGCCATGATTTCACTAGACTGCACACAGGCATTTGATTCTGTATCCCACTCCACACTAATCCAACAACTCAGGCTTCACCAATTCCCGGACCAACTGGTCGACATTATTGGGTCCTACATCAGTGATCGGACTTTCTCAGTTCGGGTCAAAACTGAAATCTCCACTCCCAAGCCCGTCACTTGTGGTGTCCCTCAGGGTTCGGTCCTTGCGCCAGTTCTATTTAATATATACACTGCCCACATAGTCGGGACTAAATTTGACAATGCTCAAATATCTGCTTATGCTGATGATATAGCCATATACTCGGCAAGCATGAATGCAGACAAGGCCATGGACCAGGCCGCCGCAGCGGCCCAACTCATCGCTAACAAACTACGAGACATAAACATTCATATCAACCCACAAAAAACAGACGCCATCACCTTCTCATACAAGAAAACTCCCAACAGAGCACCTAAACTCAACGAACAGACAATACAAACCACGAAACATCTCACTTACCTAGGCATTAAACTAGAAACACATCTATCTTTCACTGCACACATACAGAACAGAATACAAATCGTCAAGACAACATCATACCAACTTAAACACCTCATCTACTCACCAGGGCTGTCACTCAGACTCAAATTACTCATATACAAAGTAATACTACGACCATCACTCCTACACGGCGCACCACTACTACACTATCTTTACCCAACAGCCCTGAAATCACTACAACAATACCAAAACAGCACACTACAGAAGATATGTCGAGGGACATCTCTTGAAAGACGTAACATGGCACACATTCATAACGAACTACAGTTAGAAACTGTACAACAGCACATCACACGGAGACACATTAAATTCTTCGACAGTCTCCATGCTTCCTTCAATCCAGTATTCCAGTCTATCACCCCATCCCCCCTTCCTGCGAGGTGGCAGGGCAGGAAAGGTCCCAAAAACCCTATTAACATCACCTCATAGCTCCATCTACTGATGCACCCCAACCCCCTCCCCCACACTTCTTTTGATTTCAGACTGTTTCTCTTATCATTTCACTAGTATCTATTGTCTTTATTATTTTTATTTTTATTTTTATTTATATTTTATATGCGATATAACACGAGGAGGCCCCTCACCTCCGGACTCAAATAGTTGCTGAACGGATAGCTCATATGTAAAATTAAATATAATAGGTAACCTTTAAATACCAAAGGTAGTAAAAGGTAAGACACAACACGAATTACTTTTTCTTTCTACACAGTAATGCACTACTAACTCACATTTTATTTCTGTTTTAGAGGGTTCGGAAAAAAAAAAATCCGTTATTTCACTATTTTTTCTTAGTATAAATTTATGCTTAAAGTAGGGAGTGATTCTGTGAAAAAACTTAAGAATATCCTTGACTCTGTTGTAAGTCTACCGACTATTCTGGTAAGATATTTCAGTCTTGTCATTTTTCCTAAATCCATTTTGACCAGCTAGTTGTAAGGTCTTGGTTTTTCTGATATCTTATACCACTTTAATTAAACTAGTGGTTTAAAAAATATTAGGTAATCAATTACATTTATTTCACTACTAATTTTAAATAATTTGATCAACAAGGATACAGTCCATTTATAGTAAGTTATATTTAAGGAATGTTATAAGGACCAGTAATCATTCTTTTATGGGTGATAAAGCGTCCTTTCTTCAAAATATTACACAAGTATGTTATGCCAGTGTGCATTTTAAAAGTATAAATGAAGTAAAAAAAAAAAAAGAAAAAGATAAACAATGAAGATTCTAAATTTTGTTAAAAAAAAAAAAAATACACAATGATACTATTCGCCATTATAGAGCTAATGTTTTTTTCAAATCATTTGTTAACAATTTTATATAAGAAAGAATGAAGTTAGCTCTTAATTCAGTAGTTATACCTCTTTGGTTTAAACCTTCATGTTTTCAAGATACAACTTCTTCACTACACGTGAGGTGTGTTTGTTGATTAGGTTTGCTGTATATTCAAGTAAGATATTGTTTTAAGTAGCACTATTGGTTTTAATTTTTTTCATAACTTTTTTGTTACGTATACTTGAGGTTCGATTTACTCGACTATTCCGACTAAATTCAAAGTTGATTGAGTATTAGTTCTGCATAGCAAACATACCTTTACACGTATGGTTCTTTCCTATAGTTTGTCAATTTCGTTTTGCAACCTTTGATATGTTTATTTGAAATATTTTAATATTGTTATCAGTTTGTTTTTAGAATAATTGAATGATTTTATAATTGATATTAAGCGAATGGTTTATTTTTATAAATGGTATAATTACAATTCTAAAATCATCTTTAAAGTATTAAGATGCACCTTTTGATTATATGAATGCAATCACTACAAATTGCATAGATAAGGAAATAAATTTAGGTAGGGGCTAGTAATGCTAACCCAGCTTTTACTATATTGTTGCATATTTATCTGACCCTACACAAGAAGCCATTTACCTTTAGGAAAAAACTAAGGTGGAAAAATAGTAAAGATGTGAAGAGAAGAATTCTTTTTAAAGCTCAATGAATGTAATATGAATAGTTTTGTAATTTCCTACATACTCAGTTTATATTTTGCTACATAATTTTTTTTTTTTTTGAGAACTACATTTATTTAAATAAATGTTCTGGGCTATATTTTACGGGTTTTATTTTTCTAATAGTCTGTTAACTAGATCAAAAATAAAAGCAAATTACTGTTTAGTCTGATTGACAGCCTTAGAACTGGACCGGTTATTTCTTAAAGTACACAAGTGAATTTTTTACTGGTTTCCAGTTAAAAGTGAATCTTGGAACATTTGATAAAACATAAATCCTGGTATGATTAATATATAATCTGACAGTTTACAACAAATATTTGTTGTAGATTCATATCGTTTAAATTTGATTTCTATATAATTTCTTTACGTCTATCTCAAAGTCATGAAAATATATCAAAATAACCGATGAAAATATTGTTTCTAACCTTACTGTTAGTCATAAGTTGGCTGTTATAGACTAATTCTGTACATTTTGATAATTTCTTTTATTCCTATATTTATTTTAAAAATATTTATCCCCTTTTGTGTTTAGTAAAGCTTAGGCATAATGTATTGGTGATAATATTATGATTATTTATATGCCTTATTGTACCTCCTTTGGCTGTCATGCAACTGCTCGACTAACCAGCATTCTCTCCATTATAATTTTACACTTAAATATATTTCCTCATACCTTAATGGATGAAAAATTGAATTTCCTAATTCCTTAATTGTGATTTCTTGTTAATTTTGTTTATTTGAAAATTAATTATTGAATCATTACTTGATGTAGATCTGAATTGTAAAGTGGAGGATATTATTTGTTCAGTTTATGGCCAATATGAGACATTAACACTGAATAGTACAAAATGAGGTGTTTAAAAAAAAAGTTCAAAGAAATGTTTGGTATATTGTTAATTTTAGAAGACAAAAGTAATCATGATAATATAATTACCAAGAGCTTTCATTAATCAATTTCATCAAACATTTTAGTAAATGCAGCTGCCAATTACATTATTAATAGTTTTTGTTTAATTAATAGCTGTAAGGAAAACAGTGCAGTTCATATTGATGCAGGAGAGATAGTGAGAGTGTAAACAATGAAGAGTCTACTATATGTATTTTGATTTTTCTAACAAAAAAATAAATAAAATAATTTTTACTTCATTCTTAAACATTACTTAGTAAATTTATACTTTGCAGGCATAATTTTTAACTATGAAATCACTAAACTAATCTAATGTTACTCAAAAGAAAATTTATTTTTTGAGGCAACCTAAACTATGTAGAGCTTTGACAAAAGGCTACCTGTGTAGGTATTGGAAGAACAAAATATATGACATGGTACTAATTTTTCGTGAAATTCAACACATTTATGTAAACCATAATTTTGAATATTTAGTTTTGTTGGAGGAAGATATTCCGGGTGGTGGTCAATAAATGTTTCAAAATAGTAACAAAAACTATTTATTGTTGACCAACGTTTTGCCCCACTTTGTTGGGCTTCGTCAGGGCTAAATAAGAAAAACAAGATACAAATATTTTAGAATTAACAGAACATTAAAAATATAAAACATTTCAAAACAATTTTTAAGTTTTAAAGTATATTAAAAAACTAAAAATAACAAAATATTAATAACAATATGAGGAGATATACATGCTGGTAGACAGGAGACAAGTTGTTAATAAATATAAACATTTGTGATATAAATTCTCAATATAGATCTAGACACATAAATTGTAGGAGACTTCTCATTAATACTAGTTTTAAATATGGTAAAGAGGTAATTGTATAAGGTATAACAGATAAGTGGTGAAGATATGGTATAGGTGAGGTATAGATGTATATAAAAGGGGATATTGAGAAATTGGATAAAAATTAATAATGGTCCAAATAACCTGATAAGTGTGGCATTCTGATGCCAACTGAGAAACAAAACAGGAAGAGCAGGTAGAGGAAAGGGTATACTTCCTGAGTGGGGGGAGAGTTTTAATAATGTATTGTAATAATTTAAAATAAAAGAAAAAATAATTTTAATCGTTTTAAACTAATTTCAAATATAAAAGAGATAGCTTGGGTTCAATTAAAAACTTTATTACTAAATAGATAATAGAATTTTATTTAAATTTTATAATATAAAAGACTCTTAATCTCAGGGTGGGTTGCCAGGCAATCAGAAACAGACAGTTACAATAATTACACTTAATTAAATTAATATCTCTTTTACACATATATATATTTTTAGGTATAACAAAACTAACCAAGTTCACAATCTTCTTTTGATGATTCTTGGTATCTTCTTTTTTCTAATGTTATGTCCTATCGTCAAAATTGGCTTCCAGTCCTTCCAAAAAGCTATGTCTCTCTCACAACAATGGCTTCCAAACTTTCCCGCTTCCAGCCGACGGACGTCCTCTCACCAGGCAATCCAAACTCAGAGTCCTATTCTTCTTGGTTGTCTTCCTTTTTCAAACTGTCCACTCTTGCTGGACAGAAATTGATGAGGACCTCCTCATACTGCAAACATCATTTCTCCTGCACGCCCAAACAACAAATGAATCTAAAAACCAAAACCTGCCTCGATGTTCCATGTAAACATCGATTCTCGCACAACAGTTAGGGATTTTTGCAAATGATTTACTTTCTGAATATTATTCTTTAACACTATTTCTTGACTTCTATTTTTTCTTAAATTTACTGTATTTTCAATTATGATGGGAAGTGTTAAAATAGTTTTTATGATTGAATCTGCTCAGCATGGCCTTGATTCAACGGACTTGTTGACTGAAAAATACGTACCGCCATCTTGGTTTTGTTTTGAATCACAAATTTATCATGGACAATGAAAATTAGTTAGCTTGCTTTTTGGATAAACAAAACAAATGAACAATATTTAAATGATAAATAAAATAAAACATATCAAAAACCCTTTATACATCAAAATATACTATTTACTCAAAAAGAGCATATTACAATATAGATGAGTCAACTGGGAGAAATAACTAATCTCATATTTAATATTACAATATGTAAATAAATGAAATAAATAAGGTCAATACAAGTATAAGAGGTTACATACAAATATAAATACATTGATACATAAATTCCTATAGATGAATAAATATATATGTGTGTGTGTGTGTGTGTGTGTGTTACGGTCTGAGTCAGCTGTTATTTCGATGTCAGCTGACTGAGGGGATCAGCTGATCGAGGGTATATAAGAGATGTAGCGAACAC
>NW_027108478.1:375079-385311 GCF_000696795.3 Halyomorpha halys
ATATATATATATAAGTATATATACACCACTTCTGACGACTTGTCCTGCGCCTGGTGTGCCATTGCCGCCTTGCTGAAGATATCGATCATAGTTATCCATTTATATCCTCTCCATGTAAAAATATCGATCTGCAGATCGTCAAGCAGTGCATCTGGGGTCTGTGTCTCTTCTTGTCTCCCTTTTGGTGGGTTTCTGTCATATTTCGTGCTTAGACAGACTTCGCAATTTCCTACGACTTCTGTGATTGTCTTCTTCATCCCCCACCAAAAGTACCTTCTCTGCAGAGTCTCTGAGATACCGTGGTGATTTGTTTTTCCCTAATGATATGCTACAGTCACCTCACTGGCGTTCATCCTCTTGAAGGGTTTCCACCATCAGCTTGCATCGGGCGAATGTCCTATCGGTTCATCACGCCATGGCCGCTTGATCTTCTCTCAAATGGTTTCATTCCCAACATACAGGTAACACTTTTCTCCAGGCTTCGAAGCATTGTTCAATGTTCTACAGATCTGGACGTTCTTCACGCCTGGCTGTGACCAAATTTTTGTGATATTGCTTCGCCCATACTCGCTGCACTAAACTTTGAGCAATCTAGTGGTCCTCGTCTTCCATACAATCTGCCACCTCTTGTTGTTTATTATGTCCTCCAGTTCCTCAATATCTATTGGTCTTCCTTCTTCCGAACTCTCGTTAGACGAAGATTTTTCCCTATCATCTTCCTCCACCTCATTCTATTCTTCCTCTTCCGGTGTCCACTCCCACAGGAATTGCCCAGATGGTTCTCCGGCATCCTCTTCTACTGCATTTACTGTAATTGCTCGAGACAACCAATCCGCTACCACATTTTCTTTTCCTGGTTTATATATTATGTCTATGTTATATTGTATTAGGAGCTCCTTCCAACGCGTAATCCTAGCCGAAGATTCCTTCAACTTCCCCACCCATTGCAGAGGCCTGTTGTGGTTGGTGTGTACCCTAAACCTTCTGCTAACAACATGGTCTAACGTGGTCAACAGCCCATACTATTCCCAAGAGGTCTCGTTCCAACGTACTGTATCTGGTCTCCGTCTCTTTAGGCACCTACTGGCATACGCCACTGGTCGATCTCCCCTTTTTCCATCCTGTGACTACACCGCTCCCAATGCATACTCACTCGCATCTGTAGTGATATTGAATTGCCGAGTGAAGTCCGAAAAAGCAAGCACCGGCTCCTGTTGCAGATTCTCCATGCACCGCCTTATATTGTCTTCAACCATCGGAATGATGATTGCCTTTCTTCAGGAGATTGTTGAGTGGGACGAGGTACTCAGCCACTTCTGGCACAAATCTTCGATAATAATTTAAAATTCCTAGCAACCTCAGAACTCCCTTCATATCCCAAGACACTGCCATCTTCTGTATTGCTGCGACTTTATCCGTGTTGGGTTTAACTCCTTCCCTGAAAATTGTGTGGCCAATTTAAATAATTTGAGCCCAAATTGCCTGATTTTCTGGAATACACTGTGTAAATGTTGGACATGTTCGTCTTCGTTCTTAATGACCACTAGGAGATCATCCATATAAATCTGGCATACTGATTTGTCTATTCCCCTCATAAACTCATCCATCAGATGCTGGAACGTTATAGAAGCATTTTTGAGGCCAAATGCCATCCTAGTAAATTCTTAGTGGCCTCTCTCGAATGTGAATGCTGTCTTATGTTGATCCTTAGGGTGCATTTTGATTTGATGATATCCGGCCTTTAAGTCCAATGTGCTGAACACCGTCGCCCCGCTCAGCCTGTCCAAATGTCTGATACTTTTGTCTATGGTATTCTTGTTCAGCTTCCTGTAATCTATCACCACTCTGTACTTTTCAGTAGTTTCACCTGGCGTGCTCTTTAACCACAGTGGACTATTGTATGGGGATGTATTATCAATAATTATTCCCTGGTGTTTTAAACTTTTGAGCTCTTCCCGGATGTGGTGACCTAGCGCCTTCGGGCGGGTATCTCCTCTCTTTCACGTATATCATTTTGTCTTGTTTTAGTGAGATCTCACAAACCGTCCTCCCGGTTGTCCCGAGTTCTTTAAAAAAGATATCTTCATATTTCCTCCTAAGGCTTCGTCTCCAGTCCTCAGCCTGATTGATTGCTTCAACCTGTGTGGCCTCTGTCGATGACATTTGTACATTTTACTCCCCAACTTAATTCTCTTATTTCCCTTGATATTCCTAACCCAAGCACCCACCTTCCCTAGCAGGTCACCCCACAAGTCGGCACCAGTTAGGTATCGGCGAATGCAAAATGTCAAAAGAAGGAATAAGATCTAACACGCTTGAACTGCTGTAACATACTAGCTTTATTGGGTTTGGTACATCTCTTTATATACATTCGATCAGCTGATCTCCTCAGTCTGCTGACATTGAAGTAATAGCTGACTCAGACCGTAACTGTTATATATATATATATATATATATGGGGAATAGGACTGGGGCTCCGAGAGAAAGACAATATACAAAAATCTATACTAAATTCTACCATCGCTAACTTACTTTTAGGTCTAAAATTCTATAATTAAACTTACCTTTCTTTTTAGCAACCTAAAAGACTCCATTAACCTTCCATACAACTCCAATATAGTGTACCATATCCCTTGTTCCACCCCTAATTGCAACTAAGCTTACATCGGCGAAACCAAAAACTACTTGAAAGCCTGCATATCCATATTATATACAATATACCATAAATTCTCATATCCAGCAAGCCTCAAAACTCTCTGAGCATACGTTGACTTTAGGACATACTTATATTTATAACATATATCTACCTATTGTAATATTAGATTAGAGAACCCGACTTTAGCTAGTCATACTTTCATTAACAAACTCAAGTTTGACTTTCACTAAGTGAAGGTTTCTCAATATAGAAAGTAACCAATAAAAATATTAAGTCTTGAATTGATGTACATTGAAGGAACTAAGAATGAAATTGAGGGATTTAGTAAAATTAAACTATGTGTACCACAGTGTTCTAAAATCATTAAGATAATTGAGATAAAATCATGTTCTTGTTTTCCTCAAAATTCTTCACAGGAATTTTATTTTTTCGTAAGAGTTACAGGTGGGTATACCAACTTGAAGATGTGAAGCTTCATTTTTCTGGTTATTTCTCACTTCCCAATTGTGGTACTACATATCTTGTAGAAGACTGATTTTGATTTACTTATTCTGTTTGATATTTTTAAGTCTACTTTTCCAATCCTATCCATAACGGTACTATGCTAAATGAAGACCATGAATGTTTTCATTTTTCCGGTGCTGTAATATATATGAATCCCTTTTTGTGTCCTATTTACTTGCAGGATCTTTCCTTTGCTGATCTACCATGCTTTCTTATGGAACTCTTTTTCCCATTCAGCCACTGCTTGCTGCAACATTTCTGCCAAGTTAGGCATAAGAACTATATTTTTCAGGTAGAGATGAAACTAGATTACCACAGGGAAGAAGTTTCTTCGCCCCAGGAATGTCCCATCAGATTGTCTGTGTATTATTGCTATTTTATCCATGTTTTGTACAAATAGCAGGGGGTTTAAACTGTCACCTTGTTTGGCCCTCCATTATATATCAGTATATACATTTTGATATTAAATAGTTCAAAATACTTATTTATTTTAAAGTTTTGATTACATTTCAGAAATGAAAATGAATAAATTGGTTACATCATCTCGAAGGAAAAATCGTAAAAGACATTTTACTGCACCCTCTCACATCAGACGAAAATTGATGTCTGCTCCATTGTCCAAAGAACTCCGTCAAAAATATAATGTTCGTACTATACCTGTAAGAAAGGATGATGAAGTTCAAGTAAGAACAATTTTATTCATTATTAGTTATATTTATATTTGCCTTTTATCTTATTGTGTCATTGTTTGTTTTTTCATATCATACATATTATTAAAGACTGAATTTTTTCTATTTTGACGAAATAAATTGTTGGAAATTCAAAATTTGGTTGTTTCAAGAAACCTCGAGTATTCTAATCAATTTTTTGATTAGTTTATGTTTCGAGTTGTTATTGTACTCTTGTTATATAAACTTTTGAAAAACATTTTTTGTCCTATTATGGGTGACATTAACCATCTGTGAAATCATTGAATATAGTTTGTAATTATAATTTTTAGGTTGTAAGAGGACACTATAAAGGACAACAAGTAGGGAAAGTAATCCAAGTTTACAGGAAAAAGTTTGTAATCTACATAGAAAGAATTCAGAGGGAGAAAGCAAATGGTGCTAGTGTTTATGTTGGTATTCATCCCAGCAAGGTATGTTGTATTCATCAAACATTTCAAAATAATTTTTTTCATTTTAGTTATGAAAATGCTATATTGAGTATTAGTTAATAGAGTTTTTGAGGTTCTATAATTAACTGTCTAATAGATTAGTGTATATATAGGGTTTTTTTTTAAGCCCAATAGAACTTGAAATTGTAAAAAATAACACAAAAAATTAAATTGTAATCAAAATTTTTTTTTTATTCGAAAGATCAATACGTGACATTAACATTTGAAAATGATTTCGGGCATATGGGCACCGCGGCTGTTCTTGACGAAGCGCATTCTGTAAAATTGTGTTCAGCGATGAGGCGTATTTTTGGCTTAACGGGTTTGTTAATAAGCAAAATTGCCGCATATGGTCGTGCGATTTGACACCTCTCGATTATTTCCTGTGGGGCTACGTGAAGTCACTGGTTTATGCTGATAAACCACCAACAATTGACGCCTTGGAGGCCAGCATTGTTCGTGTTATTCGTGACATACGGCCAGCAGTGCTCGAACAGAATGCGCTTCGTCAAGAACAGCCGCGGTGCCCATATGCCCGAAATCATTTTCAAATGTTAATGTCACGTATTGATCTTTCGAATAAAAAAAAATTTTGATTACAATTTAATTTTTTGTGTTATTTTTTACAATTTCAAGTTCTATCGGGCTTAAAAAAACACCCTATATAATCTCATTATGTCAACCTATACTTGAAACGAATTATATTCTGGCTGTGCTAAAATTCTTAGTAAATAAAAAAATACATCACAATTTGCTGGCCCAAAGAACATATGATTGTTTTTTATTTTAAATTATAACTTGTGTCTCAAAGATGAGAAAATATATTGCTGGTTGAATACAAACCCTTACTAACGCCTACCTAAAGATATAATGTAATATCTAGGTAATAGACAGTTTATATTGTGACTTACCAATAATTGATTTCAAGACAAAACTATATGGCATAAATCATAACTATATTAAAAGATTTTATTTTATATAATTATGTGTGGTTTTAGTAATTTTTTTTAATGACTATGCCTTTTATCCTAGTATATGAGTGGATTTTATTGGACAAATGATAATTTCTATATCCCACAGGTTAAAATAAACTTGTTTATTGATTTATATTAATTTTAAAGAAATGAAAAAAATACTGTAGGTTCCTCTTACCTGAAGGAATACAAGTAGTAGCTCCTGATAGTTACTTTTTTAGATTATAATGTGATAATTTCAAAACGATACTATTCTGGGTTAATCCCTTGAAATAAATACTTAAGAGTATCACCCATTAAAAACCCTCAAACTTTGAATTAATAATTTGGCAGAATTCTTGGGTATAGGTATCAGTTGTTAGTTTTTCTCGGACACTATTTCTGAAATTTGCTATCAGATTTTTCATTGCGCATGTGCATTTCTATTTACTGTTACTGTTGATGTTTTTTAATATAGAGTTAATTTCTTGAGTTTTCTAGGGTTCTGATTCTGTTTTTTTTTTTTGTTTTTTTTCTACTCTCATTTGACTATATTGACAGAAATACATTTTTTGAGGTCACCCAAGTCTAAATAACAAAATGAATCTTGCAAAATGGTCTCTCTGCGTGCGTGCATGCGTACAGTCTAGCCCAAAAGTAAAAAGTCATGTGGAACTGAAATTTCATATTTAAGGATGGTATATGTAACTTGAGACTGCCCAGTCCTTCCTGATTGCATCATGGCAAGGTTACTTTTGTAGAACTGTTGCATTCTTGGCACTAACAATGTTAATATTTGTCATTCCCACCTTGAGAGATCTCAGAGTATAAATTTTCATGACAACAGAAAAATAAAATTTTATTTATAATTTTCCATTTTCGTATAGGCTTTGTTTAGTAGCATTTCAAGGATGATATTTTCAAATTTTTTTCACATCTTCCATTACGTATGTGGATTTAAATTTACTGTAGTTGTTAGTTTTCTTTAATATAATAATATTCTTTATTTATTCTGGGATTGATCCCTTTAGAATAATATACAAGCGTCAAAATTAGGCTTTAGAACCTTAGAGTGAAATACAGAATAAAAATGTCATAAAATAATGAATTTGAAAAGATAAAAATGATCAACAATAATTAACAGAATATATGAAATAAGAATAGAACAAATAAAGTAAAACCATATGTCATATCATAAAACATAAGATGAAAAACACTTCTGATAATGAATGATAGAAAACAAAAATGATAACAATGAAATATTCTTTATAAAATCGGGTGATAGAGGCATCCCTGGGGACCCCAAAGATGAATTGTATAAAACAATTAATTGACCATTTTAATTTTGCTTAGAGATCCCCAGAGACACCCCTGTAAACCACACAGCAATAATCAAAGTAGGGGAATATTAAGGAAGATACCAGGAGCCTACAGGTTTCAAAAGAAAGTAGGTGACAAAGATAATTTAAATGCTTTAGGGTGGAGAAGGTACAACGGGAAATATAGGAGACGTGGTTTTTCCAGGAGAGAGTTTGGTCTATAGTGACACCAATGTTTTTAGCGTGTGGATGGAATTGTGTTGGATTGTTTAGGAATAAGGTTGGAATATGAGGAATCGTTTTCAGGAGGTGATTGGATCTTATTACGATTGCTTTATTCTTCTCTGCATTCAACTCTATTGTTTTCTTGTGCCCAGTGACTAATTTGATTCAAGTCTTCTTGAAGCTTCTCTGTGGCAACCAATAGGTCAGAAGATGGGAAGGAAAGGTAAATTTGGAAATCATCAGCGTACAAATGGTATTGAGAATGTTGGATAAGGAGGGGAAGGTCATTGATATAGATGGTGAAAAGCGATGAACCCTGAGTGACACCACATGTAAGGAGTCAAGTCTATGATGATGGTTTATCTGGAACCACTACATACTGGGAGCGATTGAAAAGGAAGGATTGAAACCAATGCAAAGCACTGTTGGATAGAAGAAAGGAAGATTTCGTAGTTTGTTACGAAGGATGTATAGTCAACCGTGTCAAATGCTTTGGAGAAATCATCAATCAAGGAGTATTAGGATAGTTAGGTTTTTGGTGTTCCATGGCGAATTTGGAGGTCGTGGGTTATAGGGATTGTTTCTTAATAGTTCAGGTCTAAGGAGTTCTAATTTTTTTTTTTTTTATTGGATATTTGATTTAGCATTTTAATTGAGTATTTCTGAACCATTAAAGCTGAATAAAATTTCAGTATGGGAATTGTTTGTTAGGTTTTCAAGGGGGCTGTTGTCTAATTTTCTATAAGATTCTTAATCACACTTACACATTTTAATTTGAATGTTACTGTTGGAATTTTCTTCGATAGAGGGAATGTTCTGTGATAGATTGGACTTTTTTATTTATTAGAATTTAGATTTTGTATAATTTTGGATGTTTTTTCAATATAAGGTTCATTTATATATATAGGGAGATGGTCAGGGTTGCGGTCAATAGTGAAACAAAAATAGTTTTCAACTATTTATTAATTATTATTTTTGTTTCACTATTGACCGCAACCCTGACCATCTCCCTATATATCAACTTTTACGGTCAACTATACATACATATATACAATAAGGTTCATTTATTATTATTTCTAATGTGGTATTGAAGAATTAACAATAAGATTTTCACTCAAAAATTCAATTGTGATTCATTGTTAATACAATAAATTTTTTTTTGATTTATCAGGTGTTTGTTAACTTAAAACTTATTAGCGGGTGCTGAATAATAATTTATAACTAGATCTTTGTTGACCAGTATTGATTTAAGTTCTCCAAATTTCTTCGTTAAGTGTTTATGAGGTAATCTGAAAGTATTTACTGTTTCAGCTCTTACCTGGTAAATTGGTAAGAGCTGTCATTTATGGAGCATAAAATTGGAACACCTATGTACCATGAATCAGCCATGAGAGTTCAACAAGGTGAAGTATTACAAGCTGAAATATATCAATGCCAAACTATTAGCCAAGTTGTATCTTTCAACTTCTTATGTATAGCTGTTTCTGTTTTAATCCACCTCTAGGCACGTGTTTTTATTTTAAAAAATAACAATAAGGGAAACCTTCAAAAGAAGCTGTTCCACAAAATCTTATGTGATTTACCTAACTCTTTAACAGTTGTTTAGATTTAAATTGTTGCTATGTTCCCTCGTCTTCATTGGAGTGTGTGATGTACTGCTCGGGAGTCTTTCTTGATGTAGAACATACTTTTGATCGAGTCAGGCACCCAGGACTGCTATACAAGATCTGTATACAATTCCTACCCCCTACATACTTCCTCATTATCCGTTCTTATCTCTCCGGCAGATTATTTCAAATAAATCACAACAGTGCTTATTCATCCCTATTCCGTCAGTCTGCTGGTGTACCTCAGGGTAGTATCCTTGGTCCTATCCTTTACACAGTTTTCACAGCTGACATCCCAACCCATCCTAACACTATCCTCACCATGTATGCCGATGACACATGTCTATTGTCAGTGAACAATGATACTTAAATTGTATTCCAAACCCTCCAATCCCATATCACCACTCTTAAAGAACGGTGCCAAAACTGGAGGATTAATACTAATTCCAATAAATCCCTCCAGCTACCCTTCGTCGTAAACCCATGACTTCTTGCCCTACAGTATCCTTTAATATTACCCCTCATATTCCTGTCGAACAGATCCGTTACTTAGGACTAGATCTGGACAAACGACTGACATGGAATCCTCATACAAGACTTAAAAGACAAGAAACTGCTCGTCGATTCTGACTATTACAACATTTACTAGACAAACGGACTAAATTGCCAATCCATTACAAAAGACTGATCTGCATGACTATTATAAGGCCTATCTGGACATATGGAGTTGAGCTTTGGAGCTCCACTAAACCATCAAATTCCTCCGAATCCAATCATTACAGTCCAAAATCCTTTGTAAAATCCTTAATGCTCCTTACTTTGTCATAAATCAAGTCATCCATCAGGACCTCAATGTTCCATATGTTGTTGATTTGGCCAGAACCAGATACCATTCCTTCCATGATAAACTTCTCAACCACCCAAATCCACTTGTTTCTAACCTGGCTTCTTCATTACCTAATAAACCTCCTAGGCATCTGAAAAGAAGATGGCCTCGAGATCTCCTCTAGAAATGTTATTGGAGTTTTATCAGTGGGTAGATTCTCCACATGTTTGTATCATGTCATCATGTCACCGACAGCAAATTTACTTGTTGTATATATTTGTATACAGTTGTAAATAACAATAAATAAATTATTAGAAAGAAAAAAAAATTGTTGCTATGACAAAACATGATAGTCAAGCTAAGTGTAAATTTAAGTTGTGGGAAAGGTATGTTAGATGTGCACTGACCCCTACTATCATATTTGTTAGGGTACATGCGGACTTCTGCATTGATGTGTAAATTCTTTTTTCTCAAAACATGTATTCATTCAAATTCCACATCCAACTTATATTACTATCACTGAAGATTGTAAAAGTGAATATGTGACTCATTTCAACTTTGTTCATGATTAAAGTTATTAAAATATTCCTTATACCTTTTGAATTACTAGTCTTCGAGATACTTTGCATACACTTACCCCATAAGGCAGGAGAAATTGCATAATAGGTACTACTAAACCGAACTGAAAATTACATAAAAATGGGCCTAATTAAAACTAGGCTTGAAAAATCATGAATTTGAAATTAGTAACTTGGAAAACCCCCAACGTTCATTACTAATTGATGTAATCCATACACCTAACTCTCCAAATAATAAAAATTGTAATTGTAATAATAAATATTTAAAAACAAACAAATTATAGTTGTTTTTTGAAAACCTTATTGCTTGATGAAATTAACATTTTGTATTAGATGTGTATATATATGTGTATATATATATATATATAAAGTTACAGTCAGCTGGTACTTCGATGTCAGCTGACT
>NW_027108478.1:386165-387013 GCF_000696795.3 Halyomorpha halys
GAAGAAGGAATAAGATGTAACACGTTTGAACTGCTGTAACATACTGGTTTTATTGGGTTCAGCACATCTTTATATATACACATGATCTGCTCAGTCAGCTGACATCGAAGTACCAGCTGACTGTAACTTATATATATATATATATAATATTGAAATATTGAAGAATATGGCAAAATTATTTCAATAGTTGTCGAGATTTTTAAATAAATAAGGATAGAATACCTTTTTTATGAATTTATTTAAGCCCAGTTGGGTTATTAATGAAACAGAAAAGAAATAATTGAAGTAGAAAAAGTTACATTTGAAATGGAACAGTTTAAAATTGAATTGAAAAAGTTACAATAGAAATGGAAAAGGTTGCATTTGACTTAAAAAATGTTTCATTGGACTCAGAAATACAATAGAAGATACATATAGGAGAGAAATGTCTTCCTCCCTCTGCCCTATTCAAGAGCTTATGCATTGTGCCTCTAACCCTCTTAGACATGATTCAAAATACATTATGAAGGAGTCTACTTCACTCTTATTTTTTTTATTCTAATTTATTTTACTAAATGACATACACCAGGCCAGTTTTTTAGTACCACGTATTTCCACATTTTCTCTTGTTTAATTGGGATATTACAGATGGCTATTCCGATCTCCATGCGGATTTAATTTTCTGATTCAAAAGTAAAAGGCCTTAATAATACTCAAGCATAGAACAATAGAAAAAAAATAGAAGTGTTTCAGCAAAAATTAATAGTGAAATCATAAAACTAACTTGGACAAGTATGAAAAACATTGAAACATGAGGATAGGATAGGTTAATGAATGAGAAAGTGATTTAAACGTTTTTCAAAATTTAT